>NW_027285305.1:0-7500 GCF_040894005.1 Engystomops pustulosus | reverse complement strand
AGGAGGAAAGAGGTCAGGGCGAGGAGGAGGAGGAGGAGGAGGAGGAGGAGGAAAGAGGTCAGGGCGGGGGGAGGAGGAGGAGGAGGAAAGAGGTCAGGGCGAGGAGGAGGAGGAGGAGGAGGAAAGAGGTCAGGAGGAGGAGGAGGAGGAAAGAGTTCGGGGGGGGGAGGAGGAGGAGGAGGAGGAGGAAAGAGGTCAGGGCGAGGAGGAGGAGGAGGAAAGAGGTCAGGGCGAGGAGGAGGAGGAGGAGGAGGAGGAAAGAGGTCAGGGCGAGGAGGAGGAGGAGGAGGAGGAGGAAAGAGGTCAGGGCGAGGAGGAGGAGGAGAGGAGGAAAGAGGTCAGGGCGAGGAGGAGGAGGAGGAGGAGGAAAGAGGTCAGGGCGAGGAGGAGGAGGAAAGAGGTCAGGGCGAGGGAGGAGGAGGAAAGAGGTCAGGGCGAGGAGGAGGAAAGAGGTCAGGGCGAGGAGGAGGAGGAAAGAGGTCAGGGCGAGGAGGAGGAGGAAAGAGGTCAGGGCGAGGAGGAGGAGGAAAGAGGTCAGGGCGAGGAGGAGGAGGAAAGAGGTCAGGGCGAGGAGGAGGAGGAAAGAGGTCAGGGCGAGGAGGAGGAGGAAAGAGGTCAGGGCGAGGAGGAGGAGGAAAGAGTCAGGGCGAGGAGGAGGAAAGAGGTCAGGGCGAGGAGGAGGAAAGAGGTCAGGGCGAGAGGAGGAGGAAAGAGGTCAGGGCGAGGAGGAGGAAAGAGGTCAGGGCGAGGAGGAGGAAAGAGGTCAGGGCGAGGAGGAGGAAAGAGGTCAGGGCGAGGAGGAGGAAAGAGGTCAGGGCGAGGAGGAGGAAAGAGGTCAGGGCGAGGAGGAGGGAAAGAGGTCAGGGCGAGGAGGAGGAAAGAGGTCAGGGCGAGGAGGAGGAGGGGAGGAAAGAGGTCAGGGCGGAGGAGGAGGAGGAAAGAGGTCAGGGCGAGGAGGAGGAGGAGGAAAGAGGTCAGGGCGAGGAGGAGGAGGAGGAAAGAGGTCAGGGCGAGGAGGAGGAGGAGGAGGAGGAGGAAAGAGGTCAGGGCGAGGAGGAGGAGGAGGAGGAGGAGGAAAGAGGTCAGGGCGAGGAGGAGGAGGAGGAAAGAGGTCAGGGCGAGGAGGAGGAGGAGGAGGAAAGAGGTCAGGGCGAGGAGGAGGAGGAGGAGGAGGAAAGAGGTCAGGGCGAGGAGGAGGAGGAGGAGGAGGAAAGAGGTCAGGGCGAGGGGAGGAGGAGGAGGAGGAGGAGGAAAGAGGTCAGGGCAGGAGGAGGAGGAGGAGGAGGAAAGAGGTCAGGGCGAGGAGGAGGAGGAGGAGGAGGAAAGAGGTCAGGGCGAGGAGGAGGAGGAGGAGGAGGAAAGAGGTCAGGGCGAGGAGGAGGAGGAGGAGGAGGAAAGAGGTCAGGGCGAGGAAGGAGGAGGAGGAAAGAGGTCAGGGCGAGGAGGAGGAGGAGGAAAGAGGTCAGGGCGAGGAGGAGGAGGAGGAGGAAAGAGGTCAGGGCGAGGAGGAGGAGGAGGAGGAAAGAGGTCAGGGCGAGGAGGAGGAGGAAGAGGTCAGGGCGAGGAGGAGGAAAGAGGTCAGGGCGAGGAGGAGGAGGAGGAGGAAAGCGGTCAGGGCGAGGAGGAGGAGGAGGAGGAAAGAGGTCAGGGCGAGGAGGAGGAGGAAAGAGGTCAGGGCGAGGAGGAGGAGGAGGAGGAAAGAGGTCAGGGCGAGGAGGAGGAGGAAGAGGTCAGGGCGAGGAGGAGGAGGAAGAGGTCAGGGCGAGGAGGAGGAGGAAGGAAAGAGGTCAGGGCGAGGAGGAGGAGGAAGGAGAGGTCAGGGCGAGGAGGAGGAGGAAGGAGAGGTCAGCGCGAGGAGGAGGAGAGGTCAGAGGAGAGGTCAGCGCGAGGAGGAGGAGAGGTCAGCGCGAGGAGGAGGAGAGGTCAGTGTGAGGAGGAGGAGGAGGTGGGGTCAGTGTGAGGAGGAGGAGGAGGTGGGGTCAGTGTGAGGAGGAGGAGGAGGTGGGGTCAGTGTGAGGAGGAGGAGGAGGTGGGGTCAGTGTGAGGAGGAGGAGGAGGTGGGGTCAGTGTGAGGAGGAGGAGGAGGTGGGGTCAGTGTGAGGAGGAGGAGGAGGTGGGGTCAGTGTGAGGAGGAGGAGGAGGTGGGGTCAGTGTGAGGAGGAGGAGGAGGTGGGGTCAGAGTGAGGAGGAGGAGGGGTCAGTGTGAGGAGGAGGAGGGGTCAGTGTGAGGAGGAGGAGGGGTCAGTGTGAGGAGGAGGGGTCAGTGTGAGGAGGAGGAGGGGTCAGTGTGAGGAGGAGGAGGGGTCAGTGTGAGGAGGAGGAGGGTCAGTGTGAGGAGGAGGAGGGGTCAGTGTGAGGAGGAGGAGGGGTCAGTGTGAGGAGGAGGAGGGGTCAGTGTGAGGAGGAGGAGGGGTCAGTGTGAGGAGGAGGAGGGGTCAGTGTGAGGAGGAGGAGGGGTCAGTGTGAGGAGGAGGAGGGGTCAGAGTGAGGAGGAGGAGGGGTCAGTGTGAGGAGGAGGAGGGGTCAGTGTGAGGAGGAGGAGGGGTCAGTGTGAGGAGGAGGAGGGGTCAGTGTGAGGAGGAGGAGGGGTCAGTGTGAGGAGGAGGAGGGGTCAGTGTGAGGAGGAGGAGGGGTCAGTGTGAGGAGGAGGAGGGGTCAGTGTGAGGAGGAGGGGTCAGTGTGAGGAGGAGGGGTCAGTGTGAGGAGGAGGGGTCAGTGTGAGGAGGAGGGGTCAGTGTGAGGAGGAGGGGTCAGTGTGAGGAGGAGGGGTCAGTGTGAGGAGGAGGGGTCAGTGTGAGGAGGAGGGGTCAGTGGGAGGAGGAGGGGTCAGTGGGAGGAGGAGGGGTCAGTGGGAGGGGTCAGATGTGGAGGAAGTCATGGCGGCTGCGGTTCCTACCATGGATCCTTCTCCGTTCCATTTATCTCCGAGGACCGGATCGCAGACTGCGGGGAGGAAACAGACATGAGATTAACCCTTCAGTGGGAGGATAAGACGCGAGATGAGCCGCTGTCCGCCATCGTTACCGTAGACCAGCCGCGGGTTCTGCCTCTTCAGCTCCTGCACGATGTCCACCACCCGCGCCAGGAAGGAGGCGTCCCGGGTGTAACCTGCGGCACAGGACACCGGGGTCAGCGGGTGACACCAGAGAGAGGCAGCGGACACACAAGGGTCACACGGCACACTCACACGCAGAGGGACCATGACATGACACACACAGGGGGAGGTCACGGGTCACCTGTCAGGACATAGTCATACTGGGTGACCCCATTCAGCTTCAGCCCCTCGTACACCTCCTGCAGCTCCTCCGCATTCAGGACCTGCCCCTTCCAGTGCGAGTACCCTGAGAAACCGGAGAGATGTCTGTGAGAGGCCGGCGAGACCCCCAGGACCAGACCCCCGCCCCCCCACACCCACCACTCACCCGTGTGATTGGAGAACTGCACCGAGTTTATAGTGTCCACCTCAAAGCCCAAGACCTGGGGGAGAAAAGAGGTCACCAGAAGGAACACACACCGGGGGCCACCCCAAGGGGGGAGGAGGAGGAGGGGGCCCGACTCGGCCCGGGAGAGAGGAGGAGGGGGCCCGACTCGGCCCGGGAGAGAGGAGGAGGGGGCCCGACTCGGCCCGGGAGAGAGGAGGAGGGGGCCCGACTCGGCCCGGGAGAGAGGAGGAGGGGGCCCGACTCGGCCCGGGAGAGAGGAGGAGGGGGCCCGACTCGGCCCGGGAGAGAGGAGGAGGGGGCCCGACTCGGCCCGGGAGAGAGGAGGAGGGGGCCCGACTCGGCCCGGGAGAGAGGAGGAGGGGGCCCGACTCGGCCCGGGAGAGAGGAGGAGGGGGCCCGACTCGGCCCGGGAGAGAGGAGGAGGGGGCCCGACTCGGCCCGGGAGAGAGGAGGAGGGGGCCCGACTCGGCCCGGGAGAGAGGAGGAGGGGGCCCGACTCGGCCCGGGGAGAGAGGAGGAGGGGGCCCGACTCGGCCCGGGAGAGAGGAGGAGGGGCCCGACTCGGCCCGGGAGAGAGGAGGAGGGGGCCCGACTCGGCCCGGGAGAGAGGAGGAGGGGGCCCGACACGGCCGGGAGAGAGGAGGAGGGGGCCCGACACGGCCGGGAGAGAGGAGGAGGGGGCCCGACACGGCCGGGAGAGAGGAGGGGGGGGGCCCGACACGGCCGGGAGAGAGGAGGGGGGGGCCCGACACGGCCGGGAGAGAGGAGGGGGGGGCCCGACACGGCCGGGAGAGAGGAGGAGGGGGCCCGACACGGCCGGGAGAGAGGAGGAGGGGGCCCACCCCAGCCAGGAGAGAAGGGGGCATCCTGGTCAGGGGGGAGGAGACACCAGCCAGGAGAGAAGGGGCGTCCTGTCAGGGGGAGGAGACACCAGCCAGGAGAGGAGGAGACACCAGCCAGGAGAGGAGGAGACACCAGCCAGGGGAGGAGGAGACACCAGCCAGGGGAGGAGGAGACACCAGCCAGGGGAGGAGGAGACACCAGCCAGGGGAGGAGGAGACACCAGCCAGGGGAGGAGGAGACACCAGCCAGGGGAGGAGGAGACACCAGCCAGGGGAGGAGGAGACACCAGCCAGGGGAGGAGGAGACACCAGCCAGGGGAGGAGGAGACACCAGCCAGGGGAGGAGGAGACACCAGCCAGGGGAGGAGGAGACACCAGCCAGGGGAGGAGGAGACACCAGCCAGGGGAGGAGGAGACACCAGCCAGGGGAGGAGGAGACACCAGCCAGGAGAGAAGGAGACACCAGCCAGGAGAGAAGGAGGCGTCCTGGTAAGGGGGGAGGAGACACCAGCCAGGAGAGAAGGAGGCGTCCTGGTCAGGGGGGAGGAGACACCAGCCAGGGGAGGAGGAGACACCAGCCAGGAGAGGAGGAGGCGTCCTGGTCAGGGGGAAGGAGACACCAGCCAGGGGAGGAGGAGACACCAGCCAGGAGAGAAGGAGGCGTCCTGTCAGGGGGGAGGAGACACCAGCCAGGAGAGGAGGAGACACCAGCCAGGAGAGAAGGAGGCGTCCTGTCCGGGGGAGGAGACACCAGCCAGGAGAGGAGGAGACACCAGCCAGGAGAGAAGGAGGCGTCCTGGTAAGGGGGGAGGAGACACCAGCCAGGAGAGAAGGAGGCGTCCTGGTAAGGGGGAAGGAGACACCAGCCAGGGGAGGAGGAGACACCAGCCAGGAGAGAAGGGGGCGTCCTGTCAGGGGGGAGGAGACACCAGCCAGGAGAGGAGGAGACACCAGCCAGGGGAGGAGGAGGCGTCCTGGTCAGGGGGGAGGAGACACCAGCCAGGGGAGGAGGAGACACCAGCCAGGGGAGGAGGAGACACCAGCCAGGAGAGAAGGAGGCGTCCTGGTAAGGGGGGAGGAGACACCAGCCAGGAGAGAAGGAGGCGTCCTGGTCAGAGGGGAGGAGACACCAGCCAGGGGAGGAGGACACACCAGCCAGGAGAGGAGGAGGCGTCCTGGTCAGGGGGAAGGAGACACCAGCCAGGAGAGGAGGAGACACCAGCCAGGAGAGGAGGAGACACCAGCCAGGAGAGGAGGAGACACCAGCCAGGAGAGGAGGAGACACCAGCCAGGAGAGGAGGAGACACCAGCCAGGAGAGAAGGAGGCGTCCTGTCAGGGGGGAGGAGACACCAGCCAGGAGAGGAGGAGACACCAGCCAGGGGAGGAGGAGACACCAGCCAGGGGAGGAGGAGACACCAAGCCAGGGGAGGAGGAGACACCAGCCAGGGGAGGAGGAGACACCAGCCAGGGGAGGAGGAGACACCAGCCAGGGGAGGAGGAGACACCAGCCAGGGGAGGAGGAGACACCAGCCAGGGGAGGAGGAGACACCAGCCAGGGGAGGAGGAGACACCAGCCAGGGGAGGAGGAGACACCAGCCAGGGGAGGAGGAGACACCAGCCAGGGGAGGAGGAGACACCAGCCAGGGGAGGAGGAGACACCAGCCAGGGGAGGAGGAGACACCAGCCAGGGGAGGAGGAGGCACCAGCCAGGGGAGGAGGAGACACCAGCCAGGGGAGGAGGAGACACCAGCCAGGGGAGGAGGAGACACCAGCCAGGGGAGGAGGAGGCGTCCTGGTCAGGGGGGAGGAGACACCAGCCAGGAGAGGAGGAGACACCAGCCAGGAGAGAAGGAGGCGTCCTGGTAAGGGGGAGGAGACACCAGCCAGGAGAGAAGGAGGCGTCCTGGTCCGGGGGGAGGAGACACTAGCCAGGGGAGGAGGAGACACCAGCCAGGGGAGGAGGAGACACCAGCCAGGAGAGGAGGAGACACCAGCCAGGGGAGGAGGAGACACCAGCCAGGAGAGAAGGAGGCGTCCTGGTAAGGGGGGAGGAGACACCAGCCAAGAGAGAAGGAGGCGTCCTGGTCAGGGGGGGAGGAGACACCAGCCAGGGGAGGAGGAGACACCAGCCAGGAGAGGAGGAGGCGTCCTGGTCAGGGGGGAGGAGGAGACACCAGCCAGGAGAGAAGGGGGCGTCCTGTCAGGGGGGAGGAGACACCAGCCAGGAGAGGAGGAGACACCAGCCAGGAGAGGAGGAGACACCAGCCAGGAGAGGAGGAGACACCAGCCAGGAGAGGAGGAGACACCAGCCAGGAGAGGAGGAGACACCAGCCAGGAGAGGAGGAGGCGTCCTGGTCAGGGGGAGGAGACACCAGCCAGGGGAGGAGGAGACACCAGCCAGGAGAGAAGGAGGCGTCCTGGTAAGGGGGGAGGAGACACCAGCCAGGGGAGGAGGAGACACCAGCCAGGAGAGAAGGAGGCGTCCTGGTCAGGGGGGAGGAGGAGACACCAGCCAGGAGAGAAGGGGGCATCCTGGTCAGGGGGGAGGAGACACCAGCCAGGAGAGAAGGGGGCGTCCTGTCAGGGGGGAGGAGACACCAGCCAGGGGAGGAGGAGGCGTCCTGGTCAGGGGGGAGGAGACACCAGCCAGGGGAGGAGGAGGCGTCCTGGTCAGGGGGGAGGAGACACCAGCCAGGGGAGGAGGAGACACCAGCCAGGAGAGGAGAGACACCAGCCAGGAGAGGAGGAGGCGTCCTGGTCAGGGGGAAGGAGACACCAGCCAGGGGAGGAGGAGACACCAGGAAGGAGAGAAGGAGGCGTCCTGTCAGGGGAGAGGATACACCAGCCAGGAGAGGAGGAGACACCAGCCAGGAGAGAAGGAGGCGTCCTGGTCAGGGGGAGGAGACACCAGCCAGGAGAGAAGGAGGCGTCCTGGTCAGGGGGGAGGAGACACCAGCCAGGGGAGGAGGAGACACCAGCCAGGAGAGAAGGAGGCGTCCTGGTAAGGGGGAGGAGACACCAGCCAGGAGAGAAGGAGGCGTCCTGGTCAGGGGGGAGGAGACACCAGCCAGGGGGGAGGAGACACCAGCCAGGGGGGAGGAGACACCAGCCAGGGGGGGAGACACCAGCCAGGGGAGGAGGAGACACCAGCCAGGAGAGAAGGAGGCGTCCTGTCAGGGGGGAGGGACACCAAATATCACACGTGAGTGATCTC
>NW_027285304.1:0-68528 GCF_040894005.1 Engystomops pustulosus | reverse complement strand
TGTGTAATCAGGACCCCTGACAGGACCCCCGCGTGTGTGTGTGTGTGTGTAATCAGGACCCCTGACAGGACCCCGCGTGTGTGTGTGTGTGTGTAATCAGGACCCCTGACAGGACCCCGCGTGTGTGTGTGTGTGTGTAATCAGGACCCCTGACAGGACCCGCGTGTGTGTGTGTGTGTGTAATCAGGACCCCTGACAGGACCCCGCGTGTGTGTGTGTGTGTGTAATCAGGACCCCTGACAGGACCCCGCGTGTGTGTGTGTGTGTGTGTAATCAGGACCCCTGACAGGACCCCGCGTGTGTGGTGTGTGTGTGTAATCAGGACCCCTGACAGGACCCCGCGTGTGTGTGTGTGTGTGTGTAATCAGGACCCCTGACAGGACCCCGCGTGTGTGTGTGTGTGTGTGTAATCAGGACCCCTGACAGGACCCCGCGTGTGTGTGTGTGTGTGTGTAATCAGGACCCCTGACAGGACCCCGCGTGTGTGTGTGTGTGTGTGTAATCAGGACCCCTGACAGGACCCCGCGTGTGTGTGTGTGTGTGTGTGTAATCAGGACCCCTGACAGGACCCCGCGTGTGTGTGTGTGTGTGTGTAATCAGGACCCCTGACAGGACCCCGCGTGTGTGTGTGTGTGTGTGTAATCAGGACCCCTGACAGGACCCGCGTGTGTGTGTGTGTGTGTAATCAGGACCCCTGACAGGACCCCGCTGTGTGTGTGTGTGTGTGTAATCAGGACCCCTGACAGGACCCCGCGTGTGTGTGTGTGTGTGTAATCAGGACCCCTGACAGGACCCCGCGGTGTGTGTGTGTGTGTGTAATCAGGACCCCTGACAGGACCCCGCGTGTGTGTGTGTGTGTGTGTAATCAGGACCCCTGACAGACCCCGCGTGTGTGTGTGTGTGTGTAATCAGACCCTGACAGGACCCCGCGTGTGTGTGTGTGTGTGTGTGTGTAATCAGGACCCCTGACAGGACCCCGCGTGTGTGTGTGTGTGTGTAGTGTGTGTGTATCAGGACCCCTGACAGGACCCCGCGTGTGTGTGTGTGTGTGTAATCAGGACCCCTGACAGGACCCCGCGTGTGTGTGTGTGTGTGTGTAATCAGGACCCCTGACAGGACCCCGCGTGTGTGTGTGTGTGTGTGTGTAATCAGGACCCCTGACAGGACCCCGCGTGTGTGTGTGTGTGTGTGTGTGTGTGTGTGTGTAATCAGGACCCCTGACAGGACCCCGCTGTGTTGTGTGTGTGTGTGTGTAATCAGGACCCCTGACAGGACCCCGCGTGTGTGTGTGTGTGTGTGTGTAATCAGGACCCCTGACAGGACCCCGCGTGTGTGTGTGTGTGTGTGTAATCAGGACCCCTGACAGGACCCCGCGTTGTGTGTGTGTGTGTGTGTAATCAGGACCCCTGACAGGACCCCGCGTGTGTGTGTGTGTGTGTGTAATCAGGACCCCTGACAGGACCCCGCGTGTGTGTGTGTGTGTGTGTGTAATCAGGACCCCTGACAGGACCCCGCGTGTGTGTGTGTGTGTGTGTGTAATCAGGACCCCTGACAGGACCCCGCGTGTGTGTGTGTGTGTGTGTAATCAGGACCCCTGACAGGACCCCGCTGTGTGTGTGTGTGTGTGTGTAATCAGGACCCCTGACAGGACCCCGCGTGTGTGTGTGTGTGTGTGTGTAATCAGGACCCCTGACAGGACCCCGCTGTGTTGTGTGTGTGTGTGTGTAATCAGGACCCCTGACAGGACCCCGCGTGTGTGTGTGTGTGTGTGTAATCAGGACCCCTGACAGGACCCCGCGTGTGTGTGTGTGTGTGTGTAATCAGGACCCCTGACAGGACCCGCGTGTGTGTGTGTGTGTGTGTGTAATCAGGACCCCTGACAGGACCCCGCGTGTGTGTGTGTGTGTGTGTGTAATCAGGACCCCTGACAGGACCCCGCGTGTGTGTGTGTGTGTGTGTGTAATCAGGACCCCTGACAGGACCCCGCGTGTGTGTGTGTGTGTGTGTGTAATCAGGACCCCTGACAGGACCCCGCGTGTGTGTGTGTGTGTGTGTGTAATCAGGACCCCTGACAGGACCCCGCGTGTGTGTGTGTGTGTGTGTGTAATCAGGACCCCTGACAGGACCCCGCGTGTGTGTGTGTGTGTGTGTGTAATCAGGACCCCTGACAGGACCCCGCGTGTGTGTGTGTGTGTGTGTGTAATCAGGACCCCTGACAGGACCCCGCGTGTGGTGTGTGTGTGTAATCAGGACCCCTGACAGGACCCCGCGTGTGTGTGTGTGTGTGTGTGTAATCAGGACCCTGACAGGACCGCGTGTGTGTGTGTGTGTGTGTGTAATCAGGACCCCTGACAGGACCCCGCGGTGTGTGTGTGTGTGTGTGTGTAATCAGGACCCCTGACAGGACCCCGCGTGTGTGTGTGTGTGTGTGTAATCAGGACCCCTGACAGGACCCCGCGTGTGTGTGTGTGTGTGTGTGTAATCAGGACCCCTGACAGGACCCCGCGTGTGTGTGTGTGTGTGTGTGTAATCAGGACCCCTGACAGGACCCCGCGTGTGTGTGTGTGTGTGTGTAATCAGGACCCCTGACAGGACCCCGCGTGTGTGTGTGTGTGTGTGTGTAATCAGGACCCCTGACAGGACCCCGCGTGTGTGTGTGTGTGTGTGTGTAATCAGGACCCCTGACAGGACCCCGCGTGTGTGTGTGTGTGTGTGTAATCAGGACCCCTGACAGGACCCCGCGTGTGTGTGTGTGTGTGTGTAATCAGGACCCTGACAGGACCCCGCGTGTGTGTGTGTGTGTGTGTGTAATCAGGACCCCTGACAGGACCCCGCGTTGTGTGTGTGTGTGTGTGTAATCAGGACCCCTGACAGGACCCCGCGTGTGTGTGTGTGTGTGTGTGTAATCAGGACCCCTGACAGGACCCCGCGGTGTGTGTGTGTGTGTGTGTAATCAGGACCCCTGACAGGACCCCGCGTGTGTGTGTGTGTGTGTGTAATCAGGACCCCTGACAGGACCCCGCGTGTGTGTGTGTGTGTGTGTAATCAGGACCCCTGACAGGACCCCGCGTGTGTGTGTGTGTGTGTGTGTAATCAGGACCCCTGACAGGACCCCGCGTGTGTGTGTGTGTGTGTGTGTAATCAGGACCCCTGACAGGACCCCGCGTGTGTGTGTGTGTGTGTGTAATCAGGACCCCTGACAGGACCCCGCGTGTGTGTGTGTGTGTGTGTGTAATCAGGACCCCTGACAGGACCCGCGTGGTGTGTGTGTGTGTGTGTAATCAGGACCCCTGACAGGACCCCGCGTGTGTGTGTGTGTGTGTGTGTAATCAGGACCCCTGACAGGACCCCGCGTGTGTGTGTGTGTGTGTGTGTAATCAGGACCCCTGACAGGACCCCGCGTGTGTGTGTGTGTGTGTGTGTAATCAGGACCCCTGACAGGACCCCGCGTGTGTGTGTGTGTGTGTGTGTAATCAGGACCCCTGACAGGACCCCGCGTGTGTGTGTGTGTGTGTGTGTAATCAGGACCCCTGACAGGACCCCGCTGTGTGTGTGTGTGTGTGTAATCAGGACCCCTGACAGGACCCCGCGTGTGTGTGTGTGTGTGTGTAATCAGGACCCCTGACAGGACCCCGCGTGTGTGTGTGTGTGTGTGTGTAATCAGGACCCCTGACAGGACCCCGCGTGTGTGTGTGTGTGTGTGTAATCAGGACCCCTGACAGGACCCCGCTGTGTGTGTGTGTGTGTGTAATCAGGACCCCTGACAGGACCCCGCGTGTGTGTGTGTGTGTGTGTAATCAGGACCCCTGACAGGACCCCGCGTGTGTGTGTGTGTGTGTGTGTAATCAGGACCCCTGACAGGACCCCGCGTGTGTGTGTGTGTGTGTGTAATCAGGACCCCTGACAGGACCCCGCGTGTGTGTGTGTGTGTGTGTGTAATCAGGACCCCTGACAGGACCCCGCGTGTGTGTGTGTGTGTGTGTGTAATCAGGACCCCTGACAGGACCCCGCGTGTGTGTGTGTGTGTGTGTGTAATCAGGACCCCTGACAGGACCCCGCGTGTGTGTGTGTGTGTGTGTAATCAGGACCCCTGACAGGACCCCGCGTGTGTGTGTGTGTGTGTGTGTAATCAGGACCCCTGACAGGACCCCGCGTGTGTGTGTGTGTGTGTGTGTAATCAGGACCCCTGACAGGACCCCGCGTGTGTGTGTGTGTGTGTGTGTAATCAGGACCCCTGACAGGACCCCGCGTGTGTGTGTGTGTGTGTGTGTAATCAGGACCCCTGACAGGACCCCGCGTGTGTGTGTGTGTGTGTGTAATCAGGACCCCTGACAGGACCCCGCGTGTGTGTGTGTGTGTGTGTGTAATCAGGACCCCTGACAGGACCCCGCGTGTGTGTGTGTGTGTGTGTGTAATCAGGACCCCTGACAGGACCCCGCGTGTGTGTGTGTGTGTGTGTGTAATCAGGACCCCTGACAGGACCCCGCGTGTGTGTGTGTGTGTGTGTAATCAGGACCCCTGACAGGACCCCGCGTGTGTGTGTGTGTGTGTGTAATCAGGACCCCTGACAGGACCCCGCGTGTGTGTGTGTGTGTGTGTGTAATCAGGACCCCTGACAGGACCCCGCGTGTGTGTGTGTGTGTGTGTGTAATCAGGACCCCTGACAGGACCCCGCGTGTGTGTGTGTGTGTGTGTAATCAGGACCCCTGACAGGACCCCGCGTGTGTGTGTGTGTGTGTGTAATCAGGACCCCTGACAGGACCCCGCGTGTGTGTGTGTGTGTGTGTAATCAGGACCCCTGACAGGACCCCGCGTGTGTGTGTGTGTGTGTGTGTAATCAGGACCCCTGACAGGACCCCGCGTGTGTGTGTGTGTGTGTGTAATCAGGACCCCTGACAGGACCCCGCGTGTGTGTGTGTGTGTGTGTGTAATCAGGACCCCTGACAGGACCCCGCGTGTGTGTGTGTGTGTGTGTAATCAGGACCCCTGACAGGACCCCGCGTGTGTGTGTGTGTGTGTGTAATCAGGACCCCTGACAGGACCCCGCGTGTGTGTGTGTGTGTGTGTGTAATCAGGACCCCTGACAGGACCCCGCGTGTGTGTGTGTGTGTGTGTGTAATCAGGACCCCTGACAGGACCCCGCGTGTGTGTGTGTGTGTGTGTAATCAGGACCCCTGACAGGACCCCGCGTGTGTGTGTGTGTGTGTGTGTAATCAGGACCCCTGACAGGACCCCGCGTGTGTGTGTGTGTGTGTGTGTAATCAGGACCCCTGACAGGACCCCGCGTGTGTGTGTGTGTGTGTGTGTAATCAGGACCCCTGACAGGACCCCGCGTGTGTGTGTGTGTGTGTGTAATCAGGACCCCTGACAGGACCCCGCGTGTGTGTGTGTGTGTGTGTGTAATCAGGACCCCTGACAGGACCCCGCTGTGTGTGTGTGTGTGTGTGTAATCAGGACCCCTGACAGGACCCCGCGTGTGTGTGTGTGTGTGTGTAATCAGGACCCCTGACAGGACCCCGCGTGTGTGTGTGTGTGTGTGTAATCAGGACCCCTGACAGGACCCCGCGTGGTGTGTGTGTGTGTGTGTGTAATCAGGACCCCTGACAGGACCCCGCGTGTGTGTGTGTGTGTGTAATCAGGACCCCTGACAGGACCCCGCGTGTGTGTGTGTGTGTGTGTAATCAGGACCCCTGACAGGACCCCGCGTGTGTGTGTGTGTGTGTGTAATCAGGACCCCTGACAGGACCCCGCGTGTGTGTGTGTGTGTGTGTGTAATCAGGACCCCTGACAGGACCCCGCGTGTGTGTGTGTGTGTGTGTAATCAGGACCCCTGACAGGACCCCGCGTGTGTGTGTGTGTGTGTAATCAGGACCCCTGACAGGACCCCGCGTGTGTGTGTGTGTGTGTAATCAGGACCCCTGACAGGACCCCGCGTGTGTGTGTGTGTGTGTGTGTAATCAGGACCCCTGACAGGACCCCGCGTGTGGTTGTGTGTGTGTAATCAGGCCCCTGACAGGACCCCGCGTGTGTGTGTGTGTGTGTAATCAGGACCCCTGACAGGACCCCGCGTGTGTGTGTGTGTGTGTAATCAGGACCCCTGACAGGACCCCGCGTGTGTGTGTGTGTGTGTGTAATCAGGACCCCTGACAGGACCCCGCGTGTGTGTGTGTGTGTGTGTGTAATCAGGACCCCTGACAGGACCCCGCGTGTGAGTAGTGTGTGTAATGACCCACAGGACCCCGCGTGTGTGTGTGTGTGTGTGTAATCAGGACCCCTGACAGGACCCCGCGTGTGTGTGTGTGTGTGTAATCAGGACCCTGACAGGACCCCGCGTGTGTGTGTGTGTGTGTAATCAGGACCCCTGACAGGACCCCGCGTGTGTGTGTGTAATCAGGACCCCTGACAGGACCCCGCGTGTGTGTGTGTGTGTGTGTAATCAGGACCCCTGACAGGACCCCGCGTGTGTGTGTGTGTGTAATCAGGACCCCTGACAGGACCCCGCGTGTGTGTGTGTGTGTAATCAGGACCCCTGACAGGACCCCGCGTGTGTGTGTGTGTGTAATCAGGACCCCTGACAGGACCCCGCGTGTGTGTGTGTGTAATCAGGACCCCTGACAGGACCCCGCGTGTGTGTGTGTGTGTGTGTGTAATCAGGACCCCTGACAGGACCCCGCGTGTGTGTGTGTGTGTGTGTAATCAGGACCCCTGACAGGACCCCGCGTGTGTGTGTGTGTGTAATCAGGACCCCTGACAGGACCCCGCGTGTGTGTGTGTGTGTAATCAGGACCCCTGACAGGACCCCGCGTGTGTGTGTGTGTGTGTGTGTAATCAGGACCCCTGACAGGACCCCGCGTGTGTGTGTGTGTGTAATCAGGACCCCTGACAGGACCCCGCGTGTGTGTGTGTGTGTGTGTAATCAGGACCCCTGACAGGACCCCGCGTGTGTGTGTGTGTGTGTGTAATCAGGACCCTGACAGGACCCCGCGTGTGTGTGTGTGTGTAATCAAGACCCCTGACAGGACCCCGCGTGTGTGTGTGTGTAATCAGGACCCCTGACAGGACCCCGCGTGTGTGTGTGTGTGTGTGTGTAATCAGGACCCCTGACAGGACCCCGCGTGTGTGTGTGTGTGTGTGTAATCAGGACCCCTGACAGGACCCGCGTGTGTGTGTGTGTGTGTGTAATCAGGACCCCTGACAGGACCCGCGTGTGTGTGTGTGTGTGTGTAATCAGGACCCCTGACAGGACCCCGCGTGTGTGTGTGTGTGTGAATCAGGACCCCTGACAGGACCCCGCGTGTGTGTAATCAGGACCCCTGACAGGACCCCGCGTGTGTGTGTGTGTGTGTAATCAGGACCCCTGACAGGACCCCGCGTGTGTGTGTGTAATCAGGACCCCTGACAGGACCCCGTGCGTGTGTGTGTTGTAATCAGGACCCCTGACAGGACCCCGCGGTGTGTGTGTGTAATCAGGACCCCTGACAGGACCCCGCGTGTGTGTGTGTGTGTGTGTGTAATCAGGACCCCTGACAGGACCCGCGTGTGTGTGTGTGTGTAATCAGGACCCCTGACAGGACCCGCGTGTGTGTGTGTGTGTAATCAGGACCCCTGACAGGACCCCGCGTGTGTGTGTGTGTGTAATCAGGACCCCTGACAGGACCCCGCGTGTGTGTGTGTGTGTAATCAGGACCCCTGACAGGACCCCGCGTGTGTGTGTGTGTGTAATCAGGACCCCTGACAGGACCCCGCGTGTGTGTGTGTGTGTGTGTGTAATCAGGACCCCTGACAGGACCCCGCGTGTGTGTGTGTGTGTAATCAGGACCCCTGACAGGACCCCGCGTGTGTGTGTGTGTAATCAGGACCCCTGACAGGACCCCGCGTGTGTGTGTGTGTGTGTGTGTGTAATCAGGACCCCTGACAGGACCCCGCGTGTGTGTGTGTGTGTAATCAGGACCCCTGACAGGACCCCGCGTGTGTGTGTGTGTAATCAGGACCCCTGACAGGACCCCGGTGTGTGTGTGTGTGTGTGTAATCAGGACCCCTGACAGGACCCCGCGTGTGTGTGTGTGTGTAATCAGGACCCCTGACAGGACCCCGCGTGTGTGTGTGTGTAATCAGGACCCTGACAGGACCCCGCGTGTGTGTGTGTGTGTAATCAGGACCCCTGACAGGACCCCGCGTGCGTGTGTTTGTGTGTGTAATCAGGACCCCTGACAGGACCCCGCGTGTGTGTGTGTGTAATCAGGACCCCTGACAGGACCCGCGTGTGTGTGTGTGTGTGTGTAATCAGGACCCCTGACAGGACCCCGCGTGTGTGTGTGTGTGTGTGTGTGTGTGTGTGTGTAATCAGGACCCTGACAGGACCCCGGTGTGTGTGTGTAATCAGGACCCCTGACAGGACCCCGTGTGTGTGTGTGTAATCAGGACCCCTGACAGGACCCCGCGTGTGTGTGTGTGTGTAATCAGGACCCCTGACAGGACCCCGCGTGTGTGTGTGTGTGTGTGTGTAATCAGGACCCCTGACAGGACCCCGTGTGTGTGTGTGTGTGTAATCAGGACCCCTGACAGGACCCCGCGTGTGTGTGTGTGTAATCAGGACCCCTGACAGGACCCCGCGTGTGTGTGTGTGTGTGTGTAATCAGGACCCCTGACAGGACCCCGCGTGTGTGTGTGTGTGTGTGTAATCAGGACCCCTGACAGGACCCCGCGTGTGTGTGTGTGTGTGTGTAATCAGGACCCCTGACAGGACCCCGCGTGTGTGTGTGTAATCAGGACCCCTGACAGGACCCCGCGTGTGTGTGTGTGTGTGTGTAATCAGGACCCCTGACAGGACCCCGCGTGTGTGTGTGTGTGTAATCAGGACCCCTGACAGGACCCCGCGTGTGTGTGTGTAATCAGGACCCCTGACAGGACCCCGCGTGTGTGTGTGTAATCAGGACCCCTGACAGGACCCCGCGTGTGTGTGTGTAATCAGGACCCCTGACAGGACCCCGCGTGTGTGTGTGTGTGTAATCAGGACCCCTGACAGGACCCCGCGTGTGTGTGTGTGTGTGTGTAATCAGGACCCCTGACAGGACCCCGCGTGTGTGTGTGTGTGTGTAATCAGGACCCCTGACAGGACCCCGCGTGTGTGTGTGTGTGTAATCAGGACCCCTGACAGGACCCCGCGTGTGTGTGTGTGTGTAATCAGGACCCCTGACAGGACCCCGCGTGTGTGTGTGTGTAATCAGGACCCCTGACAGGACCCCGCGTGTGTGTGTGTGTAATCAGGACCCCTGACAGGACCCCGCGTGTGTGTGTGTGTGTAATCAGGACCCCGCGTGTGTGTGTGTGTGTAATCAGGACCCCTGACAGGACCCCGCGTGTGTGTGTGTAATCAGGACCCCTGACAGGACCCCGCGTGTGTGTGTGTGTGTAATCAGGACCCCTGACAGGACCCCGCGTGTGTGTGTGTGTGTAATCAGGACCCCTGACAGGACCCCGCGTGTGTGTGTGTGTGTAATCAGGACCCCTGACAGGACCCCGCGTGTGTGTGTGTGTGTGTGTAATCAGGACCCTGACAGGACCCCGCGTGTGTGTGTGTGTATGTGTGTAATCAGGACCCCTGACAGGACCCCGCGTGTGTGTGTGTGTGTAATCAGGACCCCTGACAGGACCCCGCGTGTGTGTGTGTGTGTAATCAGGACCCCTGACAGGACCCCGCGTGTGTGTGTGTAATCAGGACCCCTGACAGGACCCCGCGTGTGTGTGTGTGTGTAATCAGGACCCCTGACAGGACCCCGCGTGTGTGTGTGTGTGTAATCAGGACCCCTGACAGGACCCCGCGTGTGTGTGTGTGTGTAATCAGGACCCCTGACAGGACCCCGCGTGTGTGTGTGTGTGTAATCAGGACCCCTGACAGGACCCCGCGTGTGTGTGTGTAATCAGGACCCCTGACAGGACCCCGCGTGTGTGTGTGTGTGTAATCAGGACCCCGCGTGTGTGTGTGTGTGTAATCAGGACCCCTGACAGGACCCCGCGTGTGTGTGTGTGTGTAATCAGGACCCCTGACAGGACCCCGCGTGTGTGTGTGTGTGTAATCAGGACCCCTGACAGGACCCCGCGTGTGTGTGTGTGTGTAATCAGGACCCCTGACAGGACCCCGCGTGTGTGTGTGTGTGTAATCAGGACCCCTGACAGGACCCCGCGTGTGTGTGTGTGTGTAATCAGGACCCCTGACAGGACCCCGCGTGTGTGTGTGTGTGTAATCAGGACCCCTGACAGGACCCCGCGTGTGTGTGTGTGTGTGTAATCAGGACCCCTGACAGGACCCCGCGTGTGTGTGTGTGTGTAATCAGGACCCCTGACAGGACCCCGCGTGTGTGTGTGTGTGTAATCAGGACCCCTGACAGGACCCCGCGTGTGTGTGTGTGTGTGTGTAATCAGGACCCCTGACAGGACCCCGCGTGTGTGTGTGTGTGTGTAATCAGGACCCCTGACAGGACCCCGCGTGTGTGTGTGTGTGTAATCAGGACCCCTGACAGGACCCCGCGTGTGTGTGTGTGTGTAATCAGGACCCCTGACAGGACCCCGCGTGTGTGTGTGTGTGTAATCAGGACCCCTGACAGGACCCCGCGTGTGTGTGTGTGTGTGTGTAATCAGGACCCCTGACAGGACCCCGCGTGTGTGTGTGTAATCAGGACCCCTGACAGGACCCCGCTGTGTGTGTGTGTGTGTGTAATCAGGACCCCTGACAGGACCCCGCGTGTGTGTGTGTGTGTGTGTGTGTAATCAGGACCCCTGACAGGACCCTGTGTGTGTGTGTGTGTGTAATCAGGACCCCTGACAGGACCCCGCGTGTGTGTGTGTGTGTAATCAGGACCCCTGACAGGACCCCGCGTGTGTGTGTGTGTAATCAGGACCCCTGACAGGACCCCGCGTGTGTGTGTGTGTGTGTAATCAGGACCCCTGACAGGACCCCGCGTGTGTGTGTGTGTGTGTGTAATCAGGACCCCTGACAGGACCCCGCGTGTGTGTGTGTAATCAGGACCCCTGACAGGACCCCGCGTGTGTGTGTGTAATCAGGACCCCTGACAGGACCCCGCGTGTGTGTGTGTAATCAGGACCCCTGACAGGACCCCGCGTGTGTGTGTGTGTGTAATCAGGACCCCTGACAGGACCCCGCGTGTGTGTGTGTGTGTGTGTGTAATCAGGACCCCTGACAGGACCCCGCGTGTGTGCGTGTGTGTGTGTGTAATCAGGACCCCTGACAGGACCCCGCGTGTGTGTGTGTGTGTGTAATCAGGACCCCTGACAGGACCCCGCGTGTGTGTGTGTGTGTAATCAGGACCCCGCGTGTGTGTGTGTGTGTGTAATCAGGACCCCTGACAGGACCCCGCGTGTGTGTGTGTGTGTAATCAGGACCCCTGACAGGACCCCGCGTGTGTGTGTGTGTGTAATCAGGACCCCTGACAGGACCCCGCGTGTGTGTGTGTGTAATCAGGACCCCTGACAGGACCCCGCGTGTGTGTGTGTGTGTAATCAGGACCCCTGACAGGACCCCGCGTGTGTGTGTGTGTAATCAGGACCCCTGACAGGACCCCGCGTGTGTGTGTGTGTGTGTAATCAGGACCCCTGACAGGACCCCGCGTGTGTGTGTGTGTAATCAGGACCCCTGACAGGACCCCGCGTGTGTGTGTGTGTGTGTAATCAGGACCCCTGACAGGACCCCGCGTGTGTGTGTGTGTGTAATCAGGACCCCTGACAGGACCCCGCGTGTGTGTGTGTGTGTAATCAGGACCCCTGACAGGACCCCGCGTGTGTGTGTGTGTGTAATCAGGACCCCTGACAGGACCCCGCGTGTGTGTGTGTAATCAGGACCCCTGACAGGACCCCGCGTGTGTGTGTGTGTGTAATCAGGACCCCTGACAGGACCCCGCGTGTGTGTGTGTAATCAGGACCCCTGACAGGACCCCGCGTGTGTGTGTGTGTGTGTAATCAGGACCCCTGACAGGACCCCGCGTGTGTGTGTGTGTGTAATCAGGACCCCTGACAGGACCCCGCGTGTGTGTGTGTGTGTAATCAGGACCCCTGACAGGACCCCGCGTGTGTGTGTGTGTGTGTAATCAGGACCCCTGACAGGACCCCGCGTGTGTGTGTGTGTGTAATCAGGACCCCCGACAGGACCCCGCGTGTGTGTGTGTGTAATCAGGACCCTGACAGGACCCCGCGTGTGTGTGTGTGTAATCAGGACCCCTGACAGGACCCCGCGTGTGTGTGTAATCAGGACCCCTGACAGGACCCCGCGTGTGTGTGTGTGTGTAATCAGGACCCCTGACAGGACCCCGCGTGTGTGTGTGTGTGTAATCAGGACCCCTGACAGGACCCCGCGTGTGTGTGTGTGTGTAATCAGGACCCCTGACAGGACCCCGCGTGTGTGTGTGTAATCAGGACCCCTGACAGGACCCCGCGTGTGTGTGTGTGTGTAATCAGGACCCCTGACAGGACCCCGCGTGTGTGTGTGTGTGTAATCAGGACCCCTGACAGGACCCCGCGTGTGTGTGTGTGTGTGTAATCAGGACCCCTGACAGGACCCCGCGTGTGTGTGTGTGTGTGTGTAATCAGGACCCCTGACAGGACCCCGCGTGTGTGTGTGTGTAATCAGGACCCCTGACAGGACCCGCGTGTGTGTGTGTGTGTGTGTGTGTAATCAGGACCCCTGACAGGACCCCGCGTGTGTGTGTGTGTGTGTGTGTAATCAGGACCCCTGACAGGACCCCGCGTGTGTGTGTGTGTGTAATCAGGACCCCTGACAGGATCCCGCGTGTGTGTGTGTGTGTGTGTGTAATCAGGACCCCTGACAGGACCCCGCGTGTGTGTGTGTGTAATCAGGACCCCTGACAGGACCCCGCGTGTGTGTGTAATCAGGACCCCTGACAGGACCCCGCGTGTGTGTGTGTGTGTGTGTAATCAGGACCCCTGACAGGACCCCGCGTGTGTGTGTGTAATCAGGACCCCTGACAGGACCCCGCGTGTGTGTGTAATCAGGACCCCTGACAGGACCCCGCGTGTGTGTGTGTGTGTGTGTAATCAGGACCCCTGACAGGACCCCGCGTGTGTGTGTGTGTGTGTGTAATCAGGACCCCTGACAGGACCCCGCATGTGTGTGTGTGTGTGTGTAATCAGGACCCCTGACAGGACCCCGCGTGTGTGTGTGTGTAATCAGGACCCCTGACAGGACCCCGCGTGTGTGTGTGTGTGTAATCAGGACCCCTGACAGGACCCCGCGTGTGTGTGTGTGTAATCAGGACCCCTGACAGGACCCCGCGTGTGTGTGTGTGTGTGTGTAATCAGGACCCCTGACAGGACCCCGCGTGTGTGTGTGTGTGTGTGTGTAATCAGGACCCCTGACAGGACCCCGCGTGTGTGTGTGTGTAATCAGGACCCCTGACAGGACCCCGCGTGTGTGTGTGTGTGTGTAATCAGGACCCCTGACAGGACCCCGCGTGTGTGTGTGTGTGTGTGTGTGTGTAATCAGGACCCCTGACAGGACCCCGCGTGTGTGTGTGTGTGTGTGTAATCAGGACCCCTGACAGGACCCCGCGTGTGTGTGTGTGTAATCAGGACCCCTGACAGGACCCCGCGTGTGTGTGTGTAATCAGGACCCCTGACAGGACCCCGCGTGTGTGTGTGTAATCAGGACCCCTGACAGGACCCCGCGTGTGTGTGTGTGTGTGTAATCAGGACCCCTGACAGGACCCCGCGCGTGTGTGTGTGTGTGTGTGTAATCAGGACCCCTGACAGGACCCCGCGTGTGTGTGTGTGTGTAATCAGGACCCCTGACAGGACCCCGCGTGTGTGTGTGTGTGTAATCAGGACCCCTGACAGGACCCCGCGTGTGTGTGTGTGTGTGTGTAATCAGGACCCCTGACAGGACCCCGCGTGTGTGTGTGTGTGTGTAATCAGGACCCCTGACAGGACCCCGCGTGTGTGTGTGTGTGTAATCAGGACCCCTGACAGGACCCCGCGTGTGTGTGTGTGTGTGTGTGTGTAATCAGGACCCCTGACAGGACCCCGCGTGTGTGTGTGTGTGTAATCAGGACCCCTGACAGGACCCCGCGTGTGTGTGTGTGTGTAATCAGGACCCCTGACAGGACCCCGCGTGTGTGTGTGTGTGTAATCAGGACCCCTGACAGGACCCCGCGTGTGTGTGTAATCAGGACCCCTGACAGGACCCCGCGTGTGTGTGTGTGTAATCAGGACCCCGCGTGTGTGTGTAATCAGGACCCCTGACAGGACCCCGCGTGTGTGTGTGTGTAATCAGGACCCCGCGTGTGTGTGTAATCAGGACCCCTGACAGGACCCCGCGTGTGTGTGTAATCAGGACCCCTGACAGGACCCCGCGTGTGTGTGTAATCAGGACCCCTGACAGGACCCCGCGTGTGTGTGTAATCAGGACCCCTGACAGGACCCCGCGTGTGTGTGTAATCAGGACCCCTGACAGGACCCCGCGTGTGTGTGTAATCAGGACCCCTGACAGGACCCCGCGTGTGTGTGTAATCAGGACCCCTGACAGGACCCCGCGTGTGTGTGTAATCAGGACCCCTGACAGGACCCCGCGTGTGTGTGTAATCAGGACCCCTGACAGGACCCCGCGTGTGTGTGTAATCAGGACCCCTGACAGGACCCCGCGTGTGTGTGTAATCAGGACCCCTGACAGGACCCCGCGTGTGTGTGTAATCAGGACCCCTGACAGGACCCCGCGTGTGTGTGTAATCAGGACCCCTGACAGGACCCCGCGTGTGTGTGTGTAATCAGGACCTCCGACAGGACCCTGTGTGTGTGTAATCAGGACCCTGTGTGTGTGTAATCAGGACCCCTGACAGGACCCCGCGTGTGTGTGTGTGTGTAATCAGGACCCCTGACAGGACCCGCGTGTGTGTGTGTGTGTAATCAGGACCCTGACAGGACCCCGTGTGTGTGTGTAATCAGGACCCCTGACAGGACCCGCGTGTGTGTGTGTGTGTAATCAGGACCCCTGACAGGACCCCGCGCGTGTGTGTGTGTAATCAGGACCCCGCGTGTGTGTGTGTGTGTGTGTAATCAGGACCCCTGACAGGACCCCGCGTGTGTGTAATCAGGACCCCCGACAGGACCCCGCGTGTGTGTGTGTGTGTAATCAGGACCCCTGACAGGACCCGCGTGTGTGTGTGTGTGTGTAATCAGGACCCCTGACAGGACCCCGCGTGTGTGTGTGTGTAATCAGGACCCCTGACAGGACCCTGTGTGTGTGTAATCAGGACCCCTGACAGGACCCTGTGTGTGTGTAATCAGGACCCCTGACAGGACCCCGCGTGTGTGTGTGTGTAATCAGGACCCCTGACAGGACCCCGCGTGTGTGTGTGTGTAATCAGGACCCTGACAGGACCCCGTGTGTGTGTGTAATCAGGACCCTGACAGGACCCCGTGTGTGTGTGTAATCAGGACCCCTGACAGGACCCCGTGTGTGTGTGTAATAAGGACCCCTGACAGGACCCCGCGTGTGTGTAATCAGGACCCCTGACAGGACCCCGCGTGTGTGTAATCAGGACCCCTGACAGGACCCCGCGTGTGTGTGTAATCAGGACCCCTGACAGGACCCCGCGTGTGTGTGTAATCAGGACCCCTGACAGGACCCCGCGTGTGTGTGTAATCAGGACCCCTGACAGGACCCCGCGTGTGTGTAATCAGGACCCCTGACAGGACCCCGCGTGTGTGTAATCAGGACCCCGCGTGTGTGTGTGTGTGTAATCAGGACCCCGCGTGTGTGTGTGTAATCAGGACCCCTGACAGGACCCCGCGTGTGTGTGTGTGTAATCAGGACCCCTGACAGGACCCCGCGTGTGTGTAATCAGGACCCCGCGTGTGTGTGTGTGTAATCAGGACCCCTGACAGGACCCCGCGTGTGTGTGTGTAATCAGGACCCCTGACAGGACCCCGCGTGTGTGTGTGTAATCAGGACCCCTGACAGGACCCCGCGTGTGTGTGTGTAATCAGGACCCCTGACAGGACCCCGCGTGTGTGTGTAATCAGGACCCCTGACAGGACCCCGTGTGTGTGTAATCAGGACCCCTGACAGGACCCCGCGTGTGTGTAATCAGGACCCCTGACAGGACCCCGCGTGTGTGTGTGTGTGTGTGTAATCAGGACCCCTGACAGGACCCCGCGTGTGTGTAATCAGGACCCCGTGTGTGTGTGTGTAATCAGGACCCCTGACAGGACCCCGCGTGTGTGTGTGTGTGTAATCAGGACCCCTGACAGGACCCCGCGTGTGTGTGTGTAATCAGGACCCCGCGTGTGTGTGTGTGTAATCAGGACCCCGCGTGTGTGTAATCAGGACCCCCGACAGGACCCCGCGTGTGTGTGTGTGTAATCAGGACCCCACGTGTGTGTGTGTGTAATCAGGACCCCACGTGTGTGTGTGTGTAATCAGGACCCCTGACAGGACCCCGTGTGTGTGTAATCAGGACCCCCGACAGGACCCCACGTGTGTGTGTGTGTAATCAGGACCCCACGTGTGTGTGTGTGTAATCAGGACCCCTGACAGGACCCCGCGTGTGTGTATTCAGGACCCCTGACAGGACCCCTCGTGTGTGTAATCAGGACCCCTGACAGGACCCCGCGTGTGTGTAATCAGGACCCCCGACAGGACCCCGCGTGTGTGTGTGTGTAATCAGGACCCCGCGTGTGTGTGTAATCAGGACCCCTGACAGGACCCCGTGTGTGTGTGTGTGTGTAATCAGGACCCCTGACAGGACCCCGCGTGTGTGTGTGTAATCAGGACCCCTGACAGGACCCCGCGTGTGTGTGTGTAATCAGGACCCCTGACAGGACCCCGCGTGTGTGTGTGTAATCAGGACCCCTGACAGGACCCCGCGTGTGTGTGTGTAATCAGGACCCCTGACAGGACCCCGCGTGTGTGTGTGTGTAATCAGGACCCCTGACAGGACCCCGCGTGTGTGTGTGTAATCAGGACCCCTGACAGGACCCCGCGTGTGTGTGTGTAATCAGGACCCCTGACAGGACCCCGCGTGTGTGTAATCAGGACCCCCGACAGGACCCCGCGTGTGTGTAATCAGGACCCCCGACAGGACCCCGCGTGTGTGTGTGTAATCAGGACCCCCGACAGGACCCCGCGTGTGTGTGTGTAATCAGGACCCCTGACAGGACCCCGCGTGTGTGTGTGTAATCAGGACCCCTGACAGGACCCTGCGCGCGCGTGTGTGTAATCAGGACCCCTGACAGGACCCCGCGTGTGTGTGTGTAATCAGGACCCCTGACAGGACCCCGCGTGTGTGTGTGTAATCAGGACCCCTGACAGGACCCTGCGCGCGTGTGTGTGTAATCAGGACCCTGACAGGACCCCGCGCGCGTGTGTGTGTAATCAGGACCCTGACAGGACCCCGCGAGCGTGTGTGTGTAATCAGGACCCTGACAGGACCCCGTGTGTGTGTGTGTGTAATCAGGACCCCCGACAGGACCCCGCGCGCGTGTGTGTGTAATCAGGACCTCCGACAGGACCCCGCGTGTGTGTGTAATCAGGACCCTGACAGGACTCCGCGTGTGTGTAATCAGGACCCCTGACAGGACCCCGCGTGTGTGTGTAATCAGGACCCCTGACAGGACCCCGCGTGTGTGTGTGTAATCAGGACCCCGCGTGTGTGTGTGTGTGTGTGTAATCAGGACCCCTGACAGGACCCCGCGTGTGTGTGTGTGTGTAATCAGGACCCCTGACAGGACCCCGCGTGTGTGTGTGTGTGTGTAATCAGGACCCCTGACAGGACCCCGCGTGTGTGTGTGTGTAATCAGGACCCTGATAGGACCCCGTGTGTGTGTGTGTAATCAGGACCCCTGACAGGACCCCGCGTGTGTGTGTGTGTAATCAGGACCCTGACAGGACCCCGCGTGTGTGTGTGTAATCAGGACCCCTGACAGGACCCCGCGTGTGTGTGTGTGTAATCAGGACCTCCGACAGGACCCCGCGTGTGTGTGTGTAATCAGGACCCCTGACAGGACCCCGCGTGTGTGTGTGTGTGTAATCAGGACCCCTGACAGGACCCCGCGTGTGTGTGTGTGTGTGTGTAATCAGGACCCCTGACAGGACCCCGCGTGTGTAATCAGGACCTCCGACAGGACCCCGCGTGTGTGTGTGTAATCAGGACCCTGACAGGACCCCGCGTGTGTGTAATCAGGACCCCTGACAGGACCCTGCGTGTGTGTGTAATCAGGACCCCTGACAGGACCCCGTGTGTGTGTGTAATCAGGACCCCTGACAGGACCCCGTGTGTGTGTAATCAGGACCCCTGACAGGACCCCGCGTGTGTGTGTGTAATCAGGATCCTGACAGGACCCCGCGTGTGTGTGTGTAATCAGGACCCCTGACAGGACCCCGCGTGTGTGTGTGTGTGTAATCAGGACCCCTGACAGGACCCCGCGTGTGTGTGTGTGTGTGTGTAATCAGGACCCCTGACAGGACCCCGCGTGTGTGTGTGTAATCAGGACCCCTGACAGGACCCCGCGTGTGTGTGTGTGTGTAATCAGGACCCCCGACAGGACCCCGCGTGTGTGTGTGTAATCAGGACCCCCGACAGGACCCCGCGTGTGTGTGTGTGTAATCAGGACCCCCGACAGGACCCCGCGTGTGTGTGTGTAATCAGGACCCCCGACAGGACCCCACGTGTGTGTGTGTGTAATCAGGACCCCTGACAGGACCCCGCGTGTGTGTGTGTGTGTGTGTGTAATCAGGACCCCTGACAGGACCCCGCGTGTGTGTGTGTGTGTGTAATCAGGACCCCCGACAGGACCCCGCGTGTGTGTGTGTGTGTGTGTGTAATCAGGACCCCTGACAGGACCCCGCGTGTGTGTGTGTAATCAGGACCCCTGACAGGACCCCGTGTGTGTGTGTGTGTAATCAGGACCCCTGACAGGACCCCGCGTGTGTGTATTCAGGACCCCTGACAGGACCCCGCGTGTGTGTAATCAGGACCCCTGACAGGACCCCGCGTGTGTGTAATCAGGACCCCGCGTGTGTGTGTGTGTAATCAGGACCCCTGACAGGACCCCGCGTGTGTGTATTCAGGACCCCTGACAGGACCCCGCGTGTGTGTAATCAGGACCCCTGACAGGACCCCGCGTGTGTGTAATCAGGACCCCCGACAGGACCCCGTGTGTGTGTAATCAGGACCCCGCGTGTGTGTGTGTGTGTAATCAGGACCCCTGACAGGACCCCGTGTGTGTGTGTAATCAGGACCCCTGACAGGACCCCGCGTGTGTGTGTGTAATCAGGACCCCTGACAGGACCCCGCGTGTGTGTGTGTAATCAGGACCCCTGACAGGACCCCGCGTGTGTGTGTGTAATCAGGACCCCTGACAGGACCCCGCGTGTGTGTGTGTAATCAGGACCCCTGACAGGACCCCGCGTGTGTGTGTGTAATCAGGACCCTGACAGGACCCCGCGTGTGTGTGTGTGTGTAATCAGGACCCTGACAGGACCCCGCGTGTGTGTAATCAGGACCCCTGACAGGACCCCGCGTGTGTGTAATCAGGACCCCTGACAGGACCCCGCGTGTGTGTAATCAGGACCCCTGACAGGACCCCGCGTGTGTGTAATCAGGACCCCCGACAGGACCCCACATGTGTGTGTGTGTAATCAGGACCCCTGACAGGACCCCGCGTGTGTGTGTGTAATCAGGACCCTGACAGGACCCCGCGTGTGTGTAATCAGGACCCCTGACAGGACCCCGCGTGTGTGTAATCAGGACCCCCGACAGGACCCCGCGTGTGTGTAATCAGGACCCCCGACAGGACCCCACGTGTGTGTGTGTGTAATCAGGACCCCCGACAGGACCCCACGTGTGTGTGTGTAATCAGGACCCCCGACAGGACCCCGTGCGTGTGTGTGTGTTATCAGGACCCCCGACAGGACCCCACGTGTGTGTGTGTAATCAGGACCCCCGACAGGACCCCACGTGTGTGTGTGTGTAATCAGGACCCCTGACAGGACCCCGCGTGTGTGTGTGTAATCAGGACCCCCGACAGGACCCCGCGTGTGTGTGTGTAATCAGGACCCCTGACAGGACCCCGCGTGTGTGTGTGTAATCAGGACCCCTGACAGGACCCCGCGTGTGTGTGTGTAATCAGGACCCCTGACAGGACCCCGCGTGTGTGTGTGTAATCAGGACCCTGACAGGACCCCGCGTGTGTGTGTGTGTGTAATCAGGACCCTGACAGGACCCCGCGTGTGTGTAATCAGGACCCCTGACAGGACCCCGCGTGTGTGTAATCAGGACCCCTGACAGGACCCCGCGTGTGTGTAATCAGGACCCCTGACAGGACCCCGCGTGTGTGTAATCAGGACCCCCGACAGGACCCCACATGTGTGTGTGTGTAATCAGGACCCTGACAGGACCCCGCGTGTGTGTAATCAGGACCCCCGACAGGACCCCGCGTGTGTGTAATCAGGACCCCCGACAGGACCCCACGTGTGTGTGTGTGTAATCAGGACCCCCGACAGGACCCCACGTGTGTGTGTGTAATCAGGACCCCCGACAGGACCCCGTGCGTGTGTGTGTGTTATCAGGACCCCCGACAGGACCCCACGTGTGTGTGTGTAATCAGGACCCCCGACAGGACCCCACGTGTGTGTGTGTGTAATCAGGACCCCTGACAGGACCCCGCGTGTGTGTGTGTAATCAGGACCCCCGACAGGACCCCGCGTGTGTGTGTGTAATCAGGACCCCTGACAGGACCCCGCGTGTGTGTAATCAGGACCCCTGACAGGACCCCGCGTGTGTGTGTGTAATCAGGACCCCTGACAGGACCCCGCGTGTGTGTGTGTGTGTAATCAGGACCCCTGACAGGACCCCGCGTGTGTGTAATCAGGACCCCTGACAGGACCCCGCGTGTGTGTGTAATCAGGACCCCTGACAGGACCCCGCGTGTGTGTGTGTGTAATCAGGACCCCTGACAGGACCCCGCGTGTGTGTAATCAGGACCCCTGACAGGACCCCGCGTGTGTGTGTGTAATCAGGACCCCTGACAGGACCCCGCGTGTGTGTGTGTAATCAGGACCCCCGACAGGACCCCGCGCGTGTGTGTGTGTAATCAGGACCCCCGACAGGACCCCGCGTGTGTGTGTGTGTAATCAGGACCCCCGACAGGACCCCGCGCGCGTGTGTGTGTAATCAGGACCTCCGACAGGACCCCGCGCGCGTGTGTGTGTAATCAGGACCCTGACAGGACTCCGCGTGTGTGTAATCAGGACCCCTGACAGGACCCCGCGTGTGTGTGTAATCAGGACCCCTGACAGGACCCCGTGTGTGTGTAATCAGGACCCCTGACAGGACCCCGCGTGTGTGTGTGTAATCAGGACCCCTGACAGGACCCCGCGTGTGTGTGTGTGTAATCAGGACCCCTGACAGGACCCCGCATGTGTGTGTGTGTGTGTAATCAGGACCCCTGACAGGACCCCGCATGTGTGTGTGTGTGTGTAATCAGGACCCTGACAGGACCCCGCGCGCGTGTGTGTGTAATCAGGACCCTGACAGGACCCCGCGAGCGTGTGTGTGTAATCAGGACCCTGACAGGACCCCGTGTGTGTGTGTGTGTAATCAGGACCCCCGACAGGACCCCGCGCGCGTGTGTGTGTAATCAGGACCTCCGACAGGACCCCGCGTGTGTGTGTAATCAGGACCCTGACAGGACTCCGCGTGTGTGTAATCAGGACCCCTGACAGGACCCCGCGTGTGTGTGTAATCAGGACCCCTGACAGGACCCCGTGTGTGTGTAATCAGGACCCCTGACAGGACCCCGCGTGTGTGTGTGTGTAATCAGGATCCTGACAGGACCCCGCGTGTGTGTGTGTAATCAGGACCCCGCGTGTGTGTGTGTGTGTAATCAGGACCCCTGACAGGACCCCGCGTGTGTGTGTAATCAGGACCCCTGACAGGACCCCGCGTGTGTGTGTGTGTGTGTGTGTAATCAGGACCCCTGACAGGACCCCGCGTGTGTGTGTGTGTAATCAGGACCCTGATAGGACCCCGTGTGTGTGTGTGTAATCAGGACCCCTGACAGGACCCCGCGTGTGTGTGCGTGTGTGTAATCAGGACCCCTGACAGGACCCCGCGTGTGTGTATGTTATCAGGACCCCTGACAGGACCCCGCGTGTGTGTGTGTGTAATCAGGACCCTGACAGGACCCCGCGTGTGTGTGTGTGTGTGTGTAATCAGGACCCCTGACAGGACCCCGCGTGTGTGTGTGTGTGTAATCAGGACCCCTGACAGGACCCCGCGTGTGTGTGTGTGTGTGTGTAATCAGGACCCCTGACAGGACCCCGCGTGTGTGTGTGTGTAATCAGGACCCTGATAGGACCCCGTGTGTGTGTGTGTAATCAGGACCCCTGACAGGACCCCGCGTGTGTGTGCGTGTGTGTAATCAGGACCCCTGACAGGACCCCGCGTGTGTGTATGTTATCAGGACCCCTGACAGGACCCCGCGTGTGTGTGTGTGTAATCAGGACCCTGACAGGACCCCGCGTGTGTGTGTGTAATCAGGACCCCTGACAGGACCCCGCGTGTGTGTGTGTGTAATCAGGACCTCCGACAGGACCCCGCGTGTGTGTGTGTAATCAGGACCCCTGACAGGACCCCGCGTGTGTGTGTGTAATCAGGACCCCTGACAGGACCCCGCGTGTGTGTGTGTGTGTGTGTAATCAGGACCCCTGACAGGACCCCGCGTGTGTGTGTGTGTAATCAGGACCCCCGACAGGACCCCGCGCGCGTGTGTGTGTAATCAGGACCTCCGACAGGACCCCGCGCGCGTGTGTGTGTAATCAGGACCCTGACAGGACCCCGCGTGTGTGTAATCAGGACCCCTGACAGGACCCCGCGTGTGTGTGTAATCAGGACCCCTGACAGGACCCCGTGTGTGTGTGTAATCAGGACCCCTGACAGGACCCCGTGTGTGTGTAATCAGGACCCCTGACAGGACCCCTCGTGTGCGTGTGTGTGTGTAATCAGGATCCTGACAGGACCCCGCGTGTGTGTGTGTAATCAGGACCCCTGACAGGACCCCGCGTGTGTGTGTGTGTGTAATCAGGACCCCCGACAGGACCCCGCGTGTGTGTGTGTAATCAGGACCCCCGACAGGACCCCGCGTGTGTGTGTGTGTAATCAGGACCCCTGACAGGACCCCGCGTGTGTGTGTGTAATCAGGACCCCCGACAGGACCCCACGTGTGTGTGTGTGTAATCAGGACCCCTGACAGGACCCCGTGTGTGTGTGTGTAATCAGGACCCCTGACAGGACCCCGCGTGTGTGTGTGTGTGTAATCAGGACCCCTGACAGGACCCCGCGTGTGTGTGTGTGTGTAATCAGGACCCCTGACAGGACCCCGCGTGTGTGTGTGTAATCAGGACCCCTGACAGGACCCCGCGTGTGTGTGTGTGTGTAATCAGGACCCCCGACAGGACCCCGCGTGTGTGTGTGTAATCAGGACCCCCGACAGGACCCCGCGTGTGTGTGTGTGTAATCAGGACCCCTGACAGGACCCCGCGTGTGTGTGTGTAATCAGGACCCCCGACAGGACCCCACGTGTGTGTGTGTGTAATCAGGACCCCTGACAGGACCCCGCGTGTGTGTGTGTGTGTGTGTGTAATCAGGACCCCTGACAGGACCCCGCGTGTGTGTGTGTGTGTGTGTGTAATCAGGACCCCCGACAGGACCCCGCGTGTGTGTGTGTGTGTGTGTGTAATCAGGACCCCTGACAGGACCCCGCGTGTGTGTGTGTAATCAGGACCCCTGACAGGACCCCGTGTGTGTGTGTGTGTAATCAGGACCCCTGACAGGACCCCGCGTGTGTGTATTCAGGACCCCTGACAGGACCCCGCGTGTGTGTAATCAGGACCCCTGACAGGACCCCGCGTGTGTGTAATCAGGACCCCGCGTGTGTGTGTGTGTAATCAGGACCCCTGACAGGACCCCGCGTGTGTGTATTCAGGACCCCTGACAGGACCCCGCGTGTGTGTAATCAGGACCCCTGACAGGACCCCGCGTGTGTGTAATCAGGACCCCCGACAGGACCCCGTGTGTGTGTAATCAGGACCCCGCGTGTGTGTGTGTGTGTGTAATCAGGACCCCTGACAGGACCCCGTGTGTGTGTGTGTGTAATCAGAACCCCTGACAGGACCCCGCGTGTGTGTGTGTAATCAGGACCCCTGACAGGACCCCGCGTGTGTGTGTGTAATCAGGACCCCTGACAGGACCCCGCGTGTGTGTGTGTAATCAGGACCCCTGACAGGACCCCGCGTGTGTGTGTGTAATCAGGACCCCTGACAGGACCCCGCGTGTGTGTGTGTAATCAGGACCCTGACAGGACCCCGCGTGTGTGTGTGTGTGTAATCAGGACCCTGACAGGACCCCGCGTGTGTGTAATCAGGACCCCTGACAGGACCCCGCGTGTGTGTAATCAGGACCCCTGACAGGACCCCGCGTGTGTGTAATCAGGACCCCTGACAGGACCCCGCGTGTGTGTAATCAGGACCCCCGACAGGACCCCACGTGTGTGTGTGTGTAATCAGGACCCTGACAGGACCCCGCGTGTGTGTAATCAGGACCCCTGACAGGACCCCGCGTGTGTGTAATCAGGACCCCCGACAGGACCCCGCGTGTGTGTAATCAGGACCCCCGACAGGACCCCACGTGTGTGTGTGTGTAATCAGGACCCCCGACAGGACCCCACGTGTGTGTGTGTAATCAGGACCCCCGACAGGACCCCGCGTGTGTGTGTGTAATCAGGACCCCCGACAGGACCCCGCGTGTGTGTGTGTAATCAGGACCCCTGACAGGACCCCGCGTGTGTGTGTGTAATCAGGACCCCCGACAGGACCCCGCGTGTGTGTGTGTAATCAGGACCCCTGACAGGACCCCGCGTGTGTGTAATCAGGACCCCTGACAGGACCCCGCGTGTGTGTGTGTAATCAGGACCCCTGACAGGACCCCGCGTGTGTGTGTGTGTGTAATCAGGACCCCTGACAGGACCCCGCGTGTGTGTAATCAGGACCCCTGACAGGACCCCGCGTGTGTGTGTAATCAGGACCCCTGACAGGACCCCGCGTGTGTGTGTGTGTAATCAGGACCCCTGACAGGACCCCGCGTGTGTGTGTGTAATCAGGACCCCTGACAGGACCCCGCGTGTGTGTGTGTAATCAGGACCCCTGACAGGACCCCGCGTGTGTGTGTGTAATCAGGACCCCCGACAGGACCCCGCGTGTGTGTGTGTAATCAGGACCCCCGACAGGACCCCGCGTGTGTGTGTGTGTAATCAGGACCCCCGACAGGACCCCGCGTGTGTGTGTGTAATCAGGACCCCCGACAGGACCCCCGCGCGCGTGTGTGTGTAATCAGGACCTCCGACAGGACCCCGCGCGCGTGTGTGTGTAATCAGGACCCCTGACAGGACCCCGCGTGTGTGTGTGTGTAATCAGGACCCCTGACAGGACCCCGCGTGTGTGTGTGTAATCAGGACCCCTGACAGGACCCCGCGTGTGTGTGTGTAATCAGGACCCTGACAGGACTCCGCGTGTGTGTAATCAGGACCCCTGACAGGACCCCGCGTGTGTGTGTAATCAGGACCCCTGACAGGACCCCGCGTGTGTGTGTGTAATCAGGACCCCTGACAGGACCCCGCGTGTGTGTGTGTAATCAGGACCCCTGACAGGACCCCGCGTGTGTGTGTGTGTAATCAGGACCCCTGACAGGACCCCGCATGTGTGTGTGTGTGTGTAATCAGGACCCCTGACAGGACCCCGCGTGTGTGTGTGTGTAATCAGGACCCTGACAGGACCCCGCGTGTGTGTGTAATCAGGACCCTGACAGGACCCCGCGTGTGTGTGTGTAATCAGGACCCCTGACAGGACCCCGCGTGTGTGTAATCAGGACCCCTGACAGGACCCCGCGTGTGTGTGTGTAATCAGGACCCCTGACAGGACCCCGCGTGTGTGTGTGTGTAATCAGGACCCTGACAGGACCCCGCGTGTGTGTGTGTGTGTGTAATCAGGACCTCCGACAGGACCCCGCGTGTGTGTGTGTAATCAGGACCCCTGACAGGACCCCGCGTGTGTGTGTGTGTAATCAGGACCCCTGACAGGACCCCGCGTGTTTGTGTGTAATCAGGACCCCCGACAGGACCCCGCGCGCGTGTGTGTGTAATCAGGACCCTGACAGGACCCCGCGTGTGTGTGTGTAATCAGGACCCCTGACAGGACCCCGCGTGTGTGTGTGTGTGTAATCAGGACCCCCGACAGGACCCCGCGCGCGTGTGTGTGTAATCAGGACCTCCGACAGGACCCCGCGCGCGTGTGTGTGTGTAATCAGGACCCTGACAGGACCCCGCGTGTGTGTAATCAGGACCCCTGACAGGACCCCGCGTGTGTGTGTGTAATCAGGACCCTGACAGGACTCCGCGTGTGTGTAATCAGGACCCCTGACAGGACCCCGCGTGTGTGTGTAATCAGGACCCCTGACAGGACCCCGTGTGTGTGTAATCAGGACCCCTGACAGGACCCCGCGTGTGTGTGTGTAATCAGGACCCCTGACAGGACCCCGCGTGTGTGTGTAATCAGGACCCCTGACAGGACCCCGTGTGTGTGTAATCAGGACCCCTGACAGGACCCCGCGTGTGTGTGTGTGTAATCAGGACCCCTGACAGGACCCCGCGTGTGTGTGTGTAATCAGGACCCCTGACAGGACCCCGCGTGTGTGTGTGTAATCAGGACCCCTGACAGGACCCCGCGTGTGTGTAATCAGGACCCCTGACAGGACCCCGCGTGTGTGTGTGTGTGTGTAATCAGGACCCCTGACAGGACCCCGCGTGTGTGTGTAATCAGGACCCTGACAGGACCCCGCGTGTGTGTGTGTAATCAGGACCCCTGACAGGACCCCGCGTGTGTGTGTGTGTGTAATCAGGACCCCTGACAGGACCCCGTGTGTGTGTGTGTGTAATCAGGACCCCTGACAGGACCCCGCGTGTGTGTGTGTGTGTGTAATCAGGACCCCTGACAGGACCCCGCGTGTGTGTGTGTGTGTAATCAGGACCCCTGACAGGACCCCGCGTGTGTGTGTGTGTAATCAGGACCCCTGACAGGACCCCGCGTGTGTGTGTGTGTGTAATCAGGACCCCTGACAGGACCCCGCGTGTGTGTGTGTGTGTGTAATCAGGACCCCTGACAGGACCCCGCGTGTGTGTGTGTGTGTAATCAGGACCCCTGACAGGACCCCGCGTGTGTGTGTGTGTAATCAGGACCCCTGACAGGACCCCGCGTGTGTGTGTGTGTAATCAGGACCCCTGACAGGACCCCGCGTGTGTGTGTGTGTAATCAGGACCCCTGACAGGACCCCGCGTGTGTGTGTAATCAGGACCCCTGACAGGACCCCGCGTGTGTGTGTGTGTAATCAGGACCCCTGACAGGACCCCGCGTGTGTGTGTGTGTAATCAGGACCCCTGACAGGACCCCGCGTGTGTGTGTGTGTGTAATCAGGACCCCTGACAGGACCCCGCGTGTGTGTGTGTGTGTAATCAGGACCCCTGACAGGACCCCGCGTGTGTGTGTGTGTAATCAGGACCCCTGACAGGACCCCGCGTGTGTGTGTGTGTGTAATCAGGACCCCTGACAGGACCCCGCTTGTGTGTGTGTGTGTGTGTAATCAGGACCCCTGACAGGACCCCGCGTGTGTGTGTGTGTGTAATCAGGACCCCTGACAGGACCCCGCGTGTGTGTGTGTGTGTAATCAGGACCCCTGACAGGACCCCGCGTGTGTGTGTGTGTGTAATCAGGACCCCTGACAGGACCCCGCGTGTGTGTGTGTGTGTAATCAGGACCCCTGACAGGACCCCGCGTGTGTGTGTGTGTGTAATCAGGACCCCTGACAGGACCCCGCGTGTGTGTGTGTGTGTAATCAGGACCCCTGACAGGACCCCGCGTGTGTGTGTGTGTGTAATCAGGACCCCTGACAGGACCCCGCGTGTGTGTGTGTGTGTAATCAGGACCCCCGACAGGACCCCGCGTGTGTGTGTGTGTGTAATCAGGACCCCTGACAGGACCCCGCGTGTGTGTGTGTGTGTAATCAGGACCCCTGACAGGACCCCGCGTGTGTGTGTGTGTGTAATCAGGACCCCTGACAGGACCCCGCGTGTGTGTGTGTGTGTGTAATCAGGACCCCTGACAGGACCCCGCGTGTGTGTGTGTGTAATCAGGACCCCTGACAGGACCCCGCGTGTGTGTGTGTGTAATCAGGACCCCTGACAGGACCCCGCGTGTGTGTGTGTGTGTGTGTAATCAGGACCCCTGACAGGACCCCGCGTGTGTGTGTGTGTGTGTAATCAGGACCCCTGACAGGACCCCGCGTGTGTGTGTGTGTGTGTAATCAGGACCCCTGACAGGACCCCGCGTGTGTGTGTGTGTGTGTAATCAGGACCCCTGACAGGACCCCGCGTGTGTGTGTGTGTGTGTAATCAGGACCCCTGACAGGACCCGCGTGTGTGTGTGTGTGTGTAATCAGGACCCCTGACAGGACCCCGCGTGTGTGTGTGTAATCAGGACCCCTGACAGGACCCCGCGTGTGTGTGTGTGTAATCAGGACCCCTGACAGGACCCCGCGTGTGTGTGTGTGTAATCAGGACCCCTGACAGGACCCCGCGTGTGTGTGTGTGTAATCAGGACCCCTGACAGGACCCCGCGTGTGTGTGTGTAATCAGGACCCCTGACAGGACCCCGCGTGTGTGTGTGTGTAATCAGGACCTCTGACAGGACATTATCCTCCACTACTGATGACAGGACCCGTGTTGGTTCCTTGTTAGTTATAGAGGGGGGGGGCAGGAGTTGATGAGGTCACAGGTCGGGGGGGTCATGACCCTAGGCTGCACGGTCCGTGTCCTGCCAGGGGGGGGGTGTACAGGGCTCTCCGTCTTCTGGATGTGGCCCGGGGAGCACATGAAGGACCCAGAACTGTGCCGGGGCCTAACATCTGCTTCCTGGTTCTTGTATTAACCCCTAGGGGTCGCGGCCCCATTCTGCAGATCCCCCCGGTGTCTCTATTAGTGGTTATCGCTCCGGACGCTGTGAGATTTCCGGGGGTTCAGAGATTGTTTTCCTGACACTTTTTGCTTCATATTGGTTTAGACATTTGGATGAAATCTTTTGTGTTTAGTTATGAAAAAAAACTAAATTTGGAAAAATTCTTTATTTTCCGCGTTGTAAATTCTCTCGTTTTGCTGCAGATGTCACGGCCCCGGAATCACTCCCTCACTGACATTTCCCGGGTCTCTGCTTTATGGTGGATGTTTTTAAGATTCCACAGATTTTACCAGAATGTTCTGAGGCCCAGAATTTGGGGCCATTTTTCACATTTTTTGTAAAATCACCAAAACCCGTATTTAGATGGAGCTAAATAATAGCGAGAGCCGTACAGGACCCCATTATGGAAACTCCACCCCTCAACGTATGAAGAACCACTTTTAAGAAGTTTGTTAACCCTTTACGTGTCTTATAGGGGTGAAAACAAAATGGAGGTGGAGTCTGCAAATTGTAATATTTTTTCACAATACATTCATTTTCGGTGGAAAATTAAACATTTACAATGGATTAAATGAATAAAGGCTCCACAAAGTCTGTTACCCAATCTCTCCCGAGTGCACGGATACTCTACATGTGGTGGTGACTGCTGTATGGGCGCACGGCCGGGGACAGGACAGGGGGAGGGGCATAAAACAGGGGGAGGAGCATAGAACAGGGGGAGGGGCATAGAACAGGGGGAGGGGCATAGAACAGGGGGAGGGGCATAAAACAGGGGGAGGAGCATAGAACAGGGGGAGGGGCATAGAACAGGGGGAGGGGCATATAATAGAGGGAGGAGCATTAAACAGGGGGAGGAGCATAGAAGGGAAGGAGGAGCATAGAACAGGGGAGGGGCATAGAATAGAGGGAGGAGCATAGAAGGGAAGGAGGAGCCATCCAGAGCAGATCTGCTATGTCACATTGTACAGGCTATAATATATGTGCACCTATAGGGGCTTATTTCTTTTGCCACATGAGATGCACTTTTCTGGTTGGTAATTTGGGGGAATCTATAGCTAATTGGGGAGATTTTATTAACTCTTTGTTGGTGGAGGAAATGAAAATCATCACTTTTTAGGAAGATTTTTATGGGGTTTTTTTTGGCTGTTTACCATACCATAAGAACAGTATATTATTTTTATTCTATGCGTCGCCACGATTACTAAAAGACCTCATTTATATAGATTTTTTAGGGTTTCCCATTTTTACTGCATAAAAAGTAATTTGGCAAAAATGTTGTTACTTTTAGCATCACCGTCTTTCATATGCAGAACTTTTTTATTTTTCGCCTCACAAATCTGTTTAGGGGCTTATTTTTTGCGAGAAGGATTGTTCTTTTTAGTGTCTTATTATAGATTGCGTAACTTTTTTTAAATCCCTTTTTAGAGCATTTTATAGGGTATTAATTGAAAATGATCTTTTTTCTGGAGCTTTTTTTTGTTTTGTTTTTTACGGGGTTAACTTTGCGGATCTAATAACGATTCAGTTTTATTATACAGATTGTTACGGACGCAGCGATACCAAATATGTGGGGGTTTTGTGTTTTTGTGTTTTTTTATACTTTATTAAGTGTTTTTATGGGAAAGTGACATTTTAGGGGCTTGTATTTTTATTTATTATAATGTGTAGTGTTTAGTGTTTTTACATATTTTTACTTATACATACTTGAACTTGAACCAGCGATGCTCTGATTCTCTGATTCTCTGATGCTCTGATTCTGTTTCTCTGATTCTCTGATTCTCTGATTCTCTGATGCTCTGATTCTCTGATGCTCTGATTCTCTGATTCTCTGATTCTCTGATGCTCTGATGCTCTGATTCTCTGATTCTCTGATTCTCTGGTGCTCTGATGCTCTGATTCTCTGATGCTCTGATGCTCTGATTCTCTGATGCTCTGATTCTCTGATGCTCTGATTCTCTGATTCTCTGATGCTCTGATTCTCTGATGCTCTGATTCTCTGATGCTCTGATTCTCTGGTGCTCTGATGCTCTGATGCTCTGATTCTCTGATGCTCTGATTCTCTGATGCTCTGATGCTCTGATGCTCTGATTCTCTGATGCTCTGATTCTCTGATGCTCTGATTCTCTGATGCTCTGATTCTCTGATGCTCTGATTCTCTGATGCTCTGATTCTCTGATGCTCTGATTCTCTGATGCTCTGATTCTCTGATGCTCTGATTCTCTGATTCTCTGATTCTCTGATGCTCTGATTCTCTGATGCTCTGATTCTCTGATGCTCTGATGCTCTGATGCTCTGATTCTCTGATGCTCTGATGCTCTGATTCTCTGATTCTCTGATTCTCTGAAGCTCTGATGCGCTGATTCTCTGATGCTCTGATTCTCTGATTCTCTGATTCTCTGATTCTCTGAAGCTCTGATGCGCTGATTCTCTGATGCTCTGATTCTCTGATTCTCTGATTCTCTGATGCTCTGATGCTCTGATGCTCTGATGCTCTGATGCTCTGATGCTCTGATTCTCTGATGCTCTGATGCTCTGATTCTCTGATGCTCTGATGCTCTGATGCTCTGATTCTCTGATTCTCTGATTCTCTGATTCTCTGATGCTCTGATTCTCTGATGCTCTGATGCTCTGATTCTCTGATGCTCTGATTCTCTGATGCTCTGATTCTCTGATGCTTTGATGCTCTGATGCTCTGATGCTCTGATGCTCTGATGCTCTGATTCTCTGATTCTCTGATGCTCTGATTCTCTGATTCTCTGATTCTCTGATGCGCTGATTCTCTGATTCTCTGATGCTCTGATGCTCTGATGCTCTGATTCTCTGATTCTCTGATGCTCTGATGCTCTGATTCTCTGATGCTCTGATGCTCTGATTCTCTGATGCTCTGATTCTCTGATTCTCTGATGCTCTGATGCTCTGATGCTCTGATTCTCTGATGCTCTGATGCTCTGATGCTCTGATTCTCTGATTCTCTGATGCTCTGATTCTCTGATTCTCTGATGCTCTGATGCTCTGATTCTCTGATTCTCTGATGCTCTGATGCTCTGATGCTCTGATTCTCTGATTCTCTGATGCTCTGATGCTCTGATTCTCTGATTCTCTGATGCTCTGATTCTCTGATTCTCTGATGCGCTGATTCTCTGATTCTCTGATTCTCTGATTCTCTGATGCTCTGATGCTCTGATTCTCTGATTCTCTGATGCTCTGATTCTCTGATGCTCTGATTCTCTGATTCTCTGATGCGCTGATTCTCTGATTCTCTGATTCTCTGATGCGCTGATTCTCTGATTCTCTGATGCTCTGATTCTCTGATTCTCTGATTCTCTGATTCTCTGATTCTCTGATGCTCTGATTCTCTGATTCTCTGATGCTCTGATTCTCTGATGCGCTGATTCTCTGATTCTCTGATTCTCTGATGCTCTGATTCTCTGATTCTCTGATTCTCTGATTCTCTGATGCTCTGATGCTCTGATGCTCTGATTCTCTGATGCTCTGATGCTCTGATTCTCTGATGCTCTGATGCTCTGATTCTCTGATGCTCTGATGCTCTGATTCTCTGATGCTCTGATTCTCTGATTCTCTGATGCGCTGATTCTCTGATTCTCTGATGCTCTGATACTCTGATTCTCTGATTCTCTGATTCTCTGATGCTCTGATTCTCTGATTCTCTGATGCTCTGATTCTCTGATGCTCTGATTCTCTGATGCTCTGATTCTCTGATTCTCTGATGCTCTGATGCTCTGATGCTCTGATGCTCTGATTCTCTGATGCTCTGATTCTCTGATGCTCTGATTCTCTGATGCTCTGATGCTCTGATGCTCTGATGCTCTGATTCTCTGATTCTCTGATGCTCTGATTCTCTGATTCTCTGATGCTCTGATTCTCTGATTCTCTGATGCTCTGATTCTCTGATGCTCTGATTCTCTGATTCTCTGATGCGCTGATTCTCTGATTCTCTGATGCTCTGATACTCTGATTCTCTGATTCTCTGATTCTCTGATGCTCTGATTCTCTGATTCTCTGATGCTCTGATTCTCTGATGCTCTGATTCTCTGATGCTCTGATTCTCTGATTCTCTGATGCTCTGATGCTCTGATGCTCTGATGCTCTGATTCTCTGATGCTCTGATTCTCTGATGCTCTGATTCTCTGATGCTCTGATGCTCTGATTCTCTGATGCTCTGATTCTCTGATTCTCTGATTCTCTGATGCTCTGATTCTCTGATTCTCTGATGCTCTGATTCTCTGATTCTCTGATGCTCTGATTCTCTGATTCTCTGATGCTCTGATTCTCTGATTCTCTGATGCGCTGATTCTCTGATTCTCTGATGCTCTGATTCTCTGATTCTCTGATTCTCTGATTCTCTGATTCTCTGATGCTCTGATGCTCTGATTCTCTGATTCTCTGATTCTCTGATGCTCTGATTCTCTGATTCTCTGATGCTCTGATTCTCTGATTCTCTGATGCGCTGATTCTCTGATTCTCTGATGCTCTGATTCTCTGATTCTCTGATTCTCTGATTCTCTGATTCTCTGATGCTCTGATGCTCTGATGCTCTGATGCTCTGATTCTCTGATGCTCTGATTCTCTGATTCTCTGATGCTCTGATTCTCTGATTCTCTGATGCTCTGATTCTCTGATTCTCTGATGCTCTGATTCTCTGATTCTCTGATGCGCTGATTCTCTGATTCTCTGATGCTCTGATGCTCTGATTCTCTGATTCTCTGATTCTCTGATTCTCTGATTCTCTGATGCTCTGATGCTCTGATGCTCTGATTCTCTGATTCTCTGATGCTCTGATGCTCTGATGCTCTGATTCTCTGATTCTCTGATTCTCTGATTCTCTGATTCTCTGATTCTCTGATGCTCTGATGCTCTGATGCTCTGATGCTCTGATGCTCTGATGCTCTGATGCTCTGATGCTCTGATGCTCTGATTCTCTGATGCTCTGATGCTCTGATGCTCTGATGCTCTGATTCTCTGATTCTCTGATTCTCTGATGCTCTGATGCTCTGATTCTCTGATGCTCTGATGCTCTGATGCTCTGATGCTCTGATGCTCTGATGCTCTGATTCTCTGATTCTCTGATTCTCTGATTCTCTGATGCTCTGATGCTCTGATTCTCTGATGCTCTGATGCTCTGATTCTCTGATTCTCTGATGCTCTGATGCTCTGATGCTCTGATGCTCTGATGCTCTGATTCTCTGATGCTCTGATGCTCTGATGCTCTGATGCTCTGATGCTCTGATTCTCTGATTCTCTGATGCTCTGATTCTCTGATGCTCTGATTCTCTGATGCGCTGATTCTCTGATTCTCTGATGCTCTGATTCTCTGATTCTCTGAAGCTCTGATGCTCTGATGCTCTGATGCTCTGATGCTCTGATTCTCTGATGCTCTGATGCTCTGATTCTCTGATGCTCTGATTCTCTGATGCTCTGATGCTCTGATGCTCTGATTCTCTGATGCTCTGATTCTCTGATGCTCTGATTCTCTGATTCTCTGATTCTCTGATGCTCTGATGCTCTGATGCTCTGATGCGCTGATTCTCTGATTCTCTGATGATCTGATTCTCTGATTCTCTGATTCTCTGAAGCTCTGATGCTCTGATGCTCTGATTCTCTGATTCTCTGATGCTCTGATTCTCTGATGCTCTGATTCTCTGATGCTCTGATGCTCTGATGCTCTGATGCTCTGATGCTCTGATTCTCTGATGCTCTGATGCTCTGATTCTCTGATGCGCTGATTCTCTGATTCTCTGATTCTCTGATGCTCTGATTCTCTGATTCTCTGAAGCTCTGATGCTCTGATTCTCTGATTCTCTGATGCTCTGATTCTCTGATGCTCTGATTCTCTGATTCTCTGATGCTCTGATGCTCTGATGCTCTGATGCTCTGATGCTCTGATTCTCTGATGCTCTGATGCTCTGATGCTCTGATTCTCTGATGCTCTGATTCTCTGATGCTCTGATTCTCTGATTCTCTGATGCGCTGATTCTCTGATTCTCTGATGCTCTGATTCTCTGATTCTCTGAAGCTCTGATGCTCTGATGCTCTGATGCTCTGATGCTCTGATTCTCTGATGCTCTGATTCTCTGATGCGCTGATTCTCTGATGCTCTGATTCTCTGATTCTCTGATGCGCTGATTCTCTGATTCTCTGATGCTCTGATTCTCTGATTCTCTGATGCTCTGATGCTCTGTTTCTCTGATTCTCTGATTCTCTGATGCTCTGATGCTCTGATGCTCTGATTCTCTGATTCTCTGTTTCTCTGATGCTCTGTTTCTCTGATTCTCTGATGCTCTGATTCTCTGATGCTCTGATCACTGGTTTAAGTCCAATACACTGCTTTACAATACTAGGCGCATGCGCAGACAGTTTACAGTCAGAGCCGGAAGGGGTCTGACTGCCAGGGAGACCGGGCAGCTCCGGGGCACATGCCAGTCCTCGGAGCTGCCCAGAAGAGGATCGGATCCCCCGGTAAGCGGCACGGGGGATCCGATCCACAGCACAAACACCCTTACACGCCGCGGTCATTTTTGACCGCGGCGTGTAAGGGGTTAACACCCGCGATCGGAGCCGGCTCCGATCGCGTGTGTTACAGCGCGGTGTCAGCTGTACTAGACAGCTGACAGCCGCTGCTTCTGGTACCGGCTCCGTTCGTGAGCCGGTGCCATAAGCAGGACCTTATAGAACGTCCCCGTGCGCTAAGCATCTAGCCCCAGGGATGTACTATACCGTCCTGGTGCGCCTAGGGGTTAACACATGAGCGGACCGGGGCAGAGCTGCTGCTGGACCTTGTGTTATGTTCTTGGTTCTGGACCTTGTGTTATGTTCTTGGTGCTGGACCTTGTGTTATGTTCTTGGTGCTGGACCTTGTGTTATGATCTTGGTTCTGGACCTTGTGTTATGTACTTGGTTCTGGACCTTGTGTTATGTTCTTGGTTCTGGACCTTGTGTTAGGTTCTTGGTGCTGGACCTTGTGTTATGTTCTTAGTTCTGGACCTTGTGTTATGTTCTTGGTGCTGGACCTTGTGTTATGTTCTTGGTGCTGGACCTTGTGTTATGTTCTTGGTTCTGGACCTTGTGTTATGTTCTTGGTTCTGGACCTTGTGTTATGTTCTTGGTTCTGGACCTTGTGTTATGTTCTTGGTGCTGGACCTTGTGTTATGTTCTTGGTTCTGGACCTTGTGTTATGTTCTTGGCTCTGGACCTTGTGTTATGTTCTTGGTTCTGGACCTTGTGTTATGTCCCGGTACTGAGCTGGACCTTGTGTTATGTTCTTGATGCTGGACCTTGTGTTATGTTCTTGGTTCTGGACCTTGTGTTATGTTCTTGATGCTGGACCTCGTGTTATGTTCTTGGTTCTGGACCTTGTGTTATGTTCTTGGTGCTGGACCTTGTGTTATGTTCTTGGTGCTGGACCTTGTGTTATGTTCTTGGTGCTGGACCTTGTGTTATGTTCTTGGTGCTGGACCTTGTGTTATGTTCTTGGTTCTGGACCTTGTGTTATGTACTTGGTTCTGGACCTTGTGTTATGTTCTTGGTTCTGGACCTTGTGTTATGTTCTTGGTTCTGGACCTTGTGTTATGTTCTTGGTGCTGGACCTTGTGTTATGTTCTTGGTTCTGGACCTTGTGTTATGTTCTTGGCTCTGGACCTTGTGTTATGTTCTTGGTTCTGGACCTTGTGTTATGTCCCGGTACTGAGCTGGACCTTGTGTTATGTTCTTGATGCTGGACCTTGTGTTATGTTCTTGATGCTGGACCTTGTGTTATGTTCTTGGTTCTGGACCTTGTGTTATGTTCTTGGTGCTGGACCTTGTGTTATGTTCTTGGTGCTGGACCTTGTGTTATGTTCTTGGCTCTGGACCTTGTGTTATGTTCTTGGTTCTGGACCTTGTGTTATGTCCCGGTACTGAGCTGGACCTTGTGTTATGTTCTTGATGCTGGACCTTGTGTTATGTTCTTGATGCTGGACCTTGTGTTATGTTCTTGGTTCTGGACCTTGTGTTATGTTCTTGGTGCTGGACCTTGTGTTATGTTCTTGATGCTGGACCTTGTGTTATGTTCTTGGTTCTGGACCTTGTGTTATGTCCCGGTACTGAGCTGGACCTTGTGTTATGTTCTTGGTGCTGGACCTTGTGTTATGTTCTTGGTGCTGGACCTTGTGTTATGTTCTTGGTTCTGGACCTTGTGTTATGTTCTTGATGTTGGACCTTGTGTTATGTTCTTTGTTCTGGACCTTGTGTTATGTTCTTGGTTCTGGACCTTGTGTTATGTTCTTGGTTCTGGACCTTGTGTTATGTACTTGGTTCTGGACCTTGTGTTATGTTCTTGGTTCTGGACCTTGTGTTATGTCCCGGTACTGAGCTGGACCTTGTGTTATGTTCTTGGTTCTGGACCTTGTGTTATGTTCTTGGTTCTGGACCTTGTGTTATGTTCTTGGTGCTGGACCTTGTGTTATGTCCCGGTACTGAGCTGGACCTTGTGTTATGTTCTTGGTTCTGGACCTTGTGTTATGTACTTGGTTCTGGACCTTGTGTTATGTACTTGGTGCTGGACCTTGTGTTATGTTCTTGGTGCTGGACCTTGTGTTATGTTCTTGGTTCTGGACCTTGTGTTATGTTCTTGGTTCTGGACCTTGTGTTATGTTCTTGGTTCTGGACCTTGTGTTATGTTCTTGGTGCTGGACCTTGTGTTATGTTCTTGGTTCTGGACCTTGTGTTATGTTCTTGGTTCTGGACCTTGTGTTATGTTCTTGGTTCTGGACCTTGTGTTATGTACTTGGTTCTGGACCTTGTGTTATGTTCTTGGTTCTGGACCTTGTGTTATGTCCCGGTACTGAGCTGGACCTTGTGTTATGTTCTTGGTTCTGGACCTTGTGTTATGTTCTTGGTTCTGGACCTTGTGTTATGTTCTTGGTGCTGGACCTTGTGTTATGTCCCGGTACTGAGCTGGACCTTGTGTTATGTTCTTGGTTCTGGACCTTGTGTTATGTTCTTGGTGCTGGACCTTGTGTTATGTTCTTGGTGCTGGACCTTGTGTTATGTTCTTGGTTCTGGACCTTGTGTTATGTACTTGGTTCTGGACCTTGTGTTATGTACTTGGTTCTGGACCTTGTGTTATGTACTTGGTTCTGGACCTTGTGTTATGTACTTGGTGCTGGACCTTGTGTTATGTTCTTGGTTCTGGACCTTGTGTTATGTTCTTGGTTCTGGACCTTGTGTTATGTACTTGGTTCTGGACCTTGTGTTATGTTCTTGGTTCTGGACCTTGTGTTATGTCCCGGTACTGAGCTGGACCGTGTGTTATGTTCTTGGTTCTGGACCTTGTGTTATGTTCTTGGTTCTGGACCTTGTGTTATGTTCTTGGTGCTGGACCTTGTGTTATGTCCCGGTACTGAGCTGGACCTTGTGTTATGTTCTTGGTTCTGGACCTTGTGTTATGTTCTTGGTGCTGGACCTTGTGTTATGTTCTTGGTTCTGGACCTTGTGTTATGTTCTTGGTTCTGGACCTTGTGTTATGTACTTGGTTCTGGACCTTGTGTTATGTACTTGGTTCTGGACCTTGTGTTATGTTCTTGGTTCTGGACCTTGTGTTATGTACTTGGTTCTGGACCTTGTGTTATGTACTTGGTTCTGGACCTTGTGTTATGTTCTTGGTGCTGGACCTTGTGTTATGTCCCGGTACTGAGCTGGACCTTGTGTTATGTTCTTGGTTCTGGACCTTGTGTTATGTTCTTGGTGCTGGACCTTGTGTTATGTTCTTGGTGCTGGACCTTGTGTTATGTTCTTGGTTCTGGACCTTGTGTTATGTACTTGGTTCTGGACCTTGTGTTATGTACTTGGTTCTGGACCTTGTGTTATGTACTTGGTTCTGGACCTTGTGTTATGTTCTTGGTTCTGGACCTTGTGTTATGTTCTTGGTGCTGGACCTTGTGTTATGTTCTTGGTGCTGGACCTTGTGTTATGTTCTTGGTTCTGGACCTTGTGTTATGTTCTTGGCTCTGGACCTTGTGTTATGTTCTTGGTTCTGGACCTTGTGTTATGTCCCGGTACTGAGCTGGACCTTGTGTTATGTTCTTGATGCTGGACCTTGTGTTATGTTCTTGATGCTGGACCTTGTGTTATGTTCTTGGTTCTGGACCTTGTGTTATGTTCTTGGTGCTGGACCTTGTGTTATGTTCTTGATGCTGGACCTTGTGTTATGTTCTTGGTGCTGGACCTTGTGTTATGTTCTTGGTTCTGGACCTTGTGTTATGTTCTTGATGTTGGACCTTGTGTTATGTTCTTTGTTCTGGACCTTGTGTTATGTTCTTTGTTCTGGACCTTGTGTTATGTTCTTTGTTCTGGACCTTGTGTTATGTTCTTGGCTCTGGACCTTGTGTTATGTTCTTGGTTCTGGACCTTGTGTTATGTCCCGGTACTGAGCTGGACCTTGTGTTATGTTCTTGGTTCTGGACCTTGTGTTATGTTCTTGGTTCTGGACCTTGTGTTATGTTCTTGGTGCTGGACCTTGTGTTATGTTCTTGGTTCTGGACCTTGTGTTATGTTCTTGGCTCTGGACCTTGTGTTATGTTCTTGGTTCTGGACCTTGTGTTATGTTCTTGATGTTGGACCTTGTGTTATGTTCTTTGTTCTGGACCTTGTGTTATGTTCTTTGTTCTGGACCTTGTGTTATGTTCTTTGTTCTGGACCTTGTGTTATGTTCTTGATGTTGGACCTTGTGTTATGTTCTTTGTTCTGGACCTTGTGTTATGTTCTTTGTTCTGGACCTTGTGTTATGTTCTTTGTTCTGGACCTTGTGTTATGTTCTTGGTTCTGGACCTTGTGTTATGTTCTTGGCTCTGGACCTTGTGTTATGTTCTTGGTTCTGGACCTTGTGTTATGTCCCGGTACTGAGCTGGACCTTGTGTTATGTTCTTGATGCTGGACCTTGTGTTATGTTCTTGATGCTGGACCTTGTGTTATGTTCTTGGTTCTGGACCTTGTGTTATGTTCTTGGTGCTGGACCTTGTGTTATGTTCTTGATGCTGGACCTTGTGTTATGTTCTTGGTGCTGGACCTTGTGTTATGTTCTTGGTTCTGGACCTTGTGTTATGTTCTTGATGTTGGACCTTGTGTTATGTTCTTTGTTCTGGACCTTGTGTTATGTTCTTTGTTCTGGACCTTGTGTTATGTTCTTTGTTCTGGACCTTGTGTTATGTTCTTGGCTCTGGACCTTGTGTTATGTTCTTGGTTCTGGACCTTGTGTTATGTCCCGGTACTGAGCTGGACCTTGTGTTATGTTCTTGGTTCTGGACCTTGTGTTATGTTCTTGGTTCTGGACCTTGTGTTATGTTCTTGGTGCTGGACCTTGTGTTATGTTCTTGGTTCTGGACCTTGTGTTATGTTCTTGGCTCTGGACCTTGTGTTATGTTCTTGGTTCTGGACCTTGTGTTATGTCCCGGTACTGAGCTGGACCTTGTGTTATGTTCTTGATGCTGGACCTTGTGTTATGTTCTTGGTTCTGGACCTTGTGTTATGTTTTTGGTGCTGGACCTTGTGTTATGTTCTTGATGCTGGACCTTGTGTTATGTTCTTGGTGCTGGACCTTGTGTTATGTTCTTGATGCTGGACCTTGTGTTATGTTCTTGGTTCTGGACCTTGTGTTATGTTTTTGGTGCTGGACCTTGTGTTATGTTCTTGATGCTGGACCTTGTGTTATGTTCTTGGTGCTGGACCTTGTGTTATGTTCTTGGTTCTGGACCTTGTGTTATGTTCTTGATGTTGGACCTTGTGTTATGTTCTTTGTTCTGGACCTTGTGTTATGTTCTTTGTTCTGGACCTTGTGTTATGTTCTTTGTTCTGGACCTTGTGTTATGTTCTTGATGTTGGACCTTGTGTTATGTTCTTTGTTCTGGACCTTGTGTTATGTTCTTTGTTCTGGACCTTGTGTTATGTTCTTTGTTCTGGACCTTGTGTTATGTTCTTTGTTCTGGACCTTGTGTTATGTTCTTGGCTCTGGACCTTGTGTTATGTTCTTGGTGCTGGACCTTGTGTTATGTTCTTGGTTCTGGACCTTGTGTTATGTTCTTGGCTCTGGACCTTGTGATATGTTCTTGGTTCTGGACCTTGTGTTATGTCCCGGTACTGAGCTGGACCTTGTGTTATGTTCTTGATGCTGGACCTTGTGTTATGTTCTTGATGCTGGACCTTGTGTTATGTTCTTGGTTCTGGACCTTGTGTTATGTTCTTGGTGCTGGACCTTGTGTTATGTTCTTGATGCTGGACCTTGTGTTATGTTCTTGGTGCTGGACCTTGTGTTATGTTCTTGGTTCTGGACCTTGTGTTATGTTCTTGATGTTGGACCTTGTGTTATGTTCTTTGTTCTGGACCTTGTGTTATGTTCTTTGTTCTGGACCTTGTGTTATGTTCTTTGTTCTGGACCTTGTGTTATGTTCTTTGTTCTGGACCTTGTGTTATGTTCTTGGCTCTGGACCTTGTGTTATGTTCTTGGTTCTGGACCTTGTGTTATGTTCTTGGTGCTGGACCTTGTGTTATGTTCTTGATGCTGGACCTTGTGTTATGTTCTTGGTGCTGGACCTTGTGTTATGTTCTTGGTTCTGGACCTTGTGTTATGTTCTTGATGTTGGACCTTGTGTTATGTTCTTTGTTCTGGACCTTGTGTTATGTTCTTTGTTCTGGACCTTGTGTTATGTTCTTTGTTCTGGACCTTGTGTTATGTTCTTGGCTCTGGACCTTGTGTTATGTTCTTGGTTCTGGACCTTGTGTTATGTCCCGGTACTGAGCTGGACCTTGTGTCTTGCAGTGTCCGCTCCATGGCCCTGATAGAAGGTGTGGGTGATGAGGTCACCTTGCTCTGTGTCTTGGTTCTGTTGCTTTCTCTCGTGGTCTTGGCCTGGATTTCCACCCACACGACTGAGAGGGGATCGGGCCAGTGGTCACCTCCGGGCCCTGGAGATGAGGATCCGTCCGGCAGACGCGGAGCGGAGCATGATGGGAGACAATCTGGTAGCGGCCACAATCAGCCTGATGGGACATTGCCCGGCGTCACACAGGACGATGGGACCTCTACTGGACCCTCACAGAGCCCCGAACCCGAGTCACCCAGTGTCCGGCACAGAAGAGCTCAGGACCCCCCCGGAGCAGATACAATAACGCTGCGACTAAAGTTCTTGAATGAAACGGAACGTGTGGTCAACGTCCGCTCCACCGACACCATCCTGCACATCAAGAGGTGAGAGGAGACCCCTGACTGCACTCTCAGGGGGCACCAGCCATGGCCACTGCTTAGGACCCCTCACTGCACTCTCAGGGGGCACCAGCCATGGCCTATGCTTAGGACCCCTCCCTGCACTCTCAGGGGGCACCAGCCATGGCCACTGCTTAGGACCCCTCACTGCACTCTCAGGGGGCATCAGCCATGGCCACTGCTTAGGACCCCTCACTGCACTCTCAGGGGGCACCAGCCATGGCCACTGCTTAGGACCCCTCACTGCACTCTCAGGGGGCACCAGCCATGGCCACTGCTTAGGACCCCTCACTGCACTCTCAGGGGGCACCAGCCATGGCCACTGCTTAGGACCCCTCACTGCACTCTCAGGGGGCACCAGCCATGGCCACTGCTTAGGACCCCTCACTGCACTCTCAGGGGGCAACAGCCATGGCCACTGCTTAGGACCCCTCACTGCACTCTCAGGGGGCACCAGCCATGGCCACTGCTTAGGACCCCTCACTGCACTCTCAGGGGGCACCAGCCATGGCCACTGCTTAGGACCCCTCACTGCACTCTCAGGGGGCACCAGCCATGGCCACTGCTTAGGACCCCTCACTGCACTCTCAGGGGGCACCAGCCATGGCCACTGCTTAGGACCCCTCACTGCACTCTCAGGGGGCACCAGCCATGGCCACTGCTTAGGACCCCTGACTGCACTCTCAGGGGGCACCAGCCATGGCCACTGCTTAGGACCCCTCACTGCACTCTCAGGGGGCACCAGCCATGGCCACTGCTTAGGACCCCTCACTGCACTCTCAGGGGGCACCAGCCATGGCCACTGCTTAGGACCCCTCACTGCACTCTCAGGGGGCACCAGCCATGGCCACTGCTCAGGACCCCTCACTGCACTCTCAGGGGGCATCAGCCATGGCCACTGCTTAGGACCCCTGACTGCACTCTCAGGGGGCACCAGCCATGGCCACTGCTTAGGACCCCTCACTGCACTCTCAGGGGGCACCAGCCATGGCCACTGCTTAGGACCCCTCACTGCACTCTCAGGGGGCACCAGCCATGGCCACTGCTTAGGACCCCTCACTGCACTCTCAGGGGGCACCAGCCATGGCCACTGCTCAGGACCCCTCACTGCACTCTCAGGGGGCATCAGCCATGGCCACTGCTTAGGACCCCTGACTGCACTCTCAGGGGGCACCAGCCATGGCCACTGCTTAGGACCCCTGACTGCACTCTCAGGGGGCACCAGCCATGGCCACTGCTTAGGACCCCTCACTGCACTCTCAGGGGGCACCAGCCATGGCCACTGCTTAGGACCCCTGACTGCACTCTCAGGGGGCACCAGCCATGGCCTATGCTTAGGACCCCTCACTGCACTCTCAGGGGGCACCAGCCATGGCCACTGCTTAGGACCCCTCACTGCACTCTCAGGGGGCATCAGCCATGGCCACTGCTTAGGACCCCTGACTGCACTCTCAGGGGGCACCAGCCATGGCCACTGCTTAGGACCCCTCACTGCACTCTCAGGGGGCACCAGCCATGGCCTCTGCTTAGGACCCCTCACTGCACTCTCAGGGGGCACCAGCCATGGCCACTGCTTAGGACCCCTCACTGCACTCTCAGGGGGCATCAGCCATGGCCACTGCTTAGGACCCCTGACTGCACTCTCAGGGTGCACCAGCCATGGCCACTGCTTAGGACCCCTGACTGCACTCTCAGGGGGCATCAGCCATGGCCACTGCTTAGGACCCCGCACTGCACTCTCAGGGGGCATCAGCCATGGCCACTGCTTAGGACCCCTCACTGCACTCTCAGGGGGCATCAGCCATGGCCTCTGCTTAGGACCCCTCACTGCACTCTCAGGGGGCATCAGTCATGGCCACTGCTTAGGACCCCTGACTGCACTCTCAGGGGGCACCAGCCATGGCCACTGCTTAGGACCCCTCACTGCACTCTCAGGGGGCATCAGTCATGGCCACTGCTTAGGACCCCTGACTGCACTCTCAGGGGGCACCAGCCATGGCCACTGCTTAGGACCCCTGACTGCACTCTCAGGGGGCACCAGCCATGGCCACTGCTTAGGACCCCTCACTGCACTCTCAGGGGGCATCAGTCATGGCCACTGCTTAGGACCCCTGACTGCACTCTCAGGGGGCACCAGCCATGGCCACTGCTTAGGACCACTCACTGCACTCTCAGGGGGCATCAGTCATGGCCACTGCTTAGGACCCCTCACTGCACTCTCAGGGTGCACCAGCCATGGCCACTGCTTAGGACCCCTGACTGCACTCTCAGGGGGCATCAGCCATGGCCACTGCTTAGGACCCCTCACTGCACTCTCAGGGGGCATCAGCCATGGCCACTGCTTAGGACCCCTCACTGCACTCTCAGGGGGCATCAGCCATGGCCACTGCTTAAGACCCCTCACTGCACTCTCAGGGGGCACCAGCCATGGCCACTGCTTAGGACCCCTCACTGCACTCTCAGGGGGCATCAGCCATGGCCACTGCTTAGGACCCCTGACTGCACTCTCAGGGGGCACCAGCCATGGCCACTGCTTAGGACCCCTGACTGCACTCTCAGGGGCATCAGTCATGGCCACTGCTTAGGACCCCTCCCTGCACTCTCAGGGGGCACCAGCCATGGCCACTGCTTAGGACCCCTCACTGCACTCTCAGGGGGCATCAGCCATGGCCACTGCTTAGGACCCCTCACTGCACTCTCAGGGGGCATCAGCCATGGCCACTGCTTAGGACCCCTCACTGCACTCTCAGGGGGCACCAGCCATGGCCACTGCTTAGGACCCCTCACTGCACTCTCAGGGGGCACCAGCCATGGCCACTGCTTAGGACCCCTCACTGCACTCTCAGGGGGCATCAGCCATGGCCACTGCTTAGGACCCCTCACTGCACTCTCAGGGGGCATCAGCCATGGCCACTGCTTAGGACCCCTGACTGCACTCTCAGGGGGCACCAGCCATGGCCACTGCTTAGGACCCCTGACTGCACTCTCAGGGGGCACCAGCCATGGCCACTGCTTAGGACCCCTCACTGCACTCTCAGGGGGCACCAGCCATGGCCACTGCTTAGGACCCCTCACTGCACTCTCAGGGGGCACCAGCCATGGCCACTGCTTAGGACCCCTCACTGCACTCTCAGGGGGCATCAGCCATGGCCACTGCTTAGGACCCCTCACTGCACTCTCAGGGGGCATCAGCCATGGCCACTGCTTAGGACCCCTGACTGCACTCTCAGGGGGCACCAGCCATGGCCACTGCTTAGGACCCCTGACTGCACTCTCAGGGGGCACCAGCCATGGCCACTGCTTAGGACCCCTCACTGCATTCTCAGGGGGCAGTACCGCACGAATAGCCTCAACTTCCGATTGGGCACTCCTATAACGACCCAGTGGGGGCTCCCTAAGCGTCTGAGCTTAAAGGGATTGTCCTAAGGTGAGACTAGAATCGAATGGCACATGGAGCCGATTCCTCGGGGCAGTTATTGCTGTTGCTTGGGGGCTCCCCGGGGGCAGTTATGGGGGGCAGTATATAAGAGGTCTGTGCTCTTGCTTGGGGGGTCCCCGGGGGCAGTTATGGGGGGCAGCATGTAAGAGGTCTGTGCTCTTGCTTGGGGGCTCCCCGGGGGCAGTTATGGGGGGCAGTATATAAGAGGTCTGTGCTTTTGCTTGGGGGGTCCCGGGGGGCAGTTATGGGGGGCAGCAATTAAGAGGTCTGTGCTTTTGCTTGGGGGGTCCCCGGGGGCAGTTATGGGGGGCAGTATATAAGAGGTCTGTGCTGTTGGTTGGGGGCTCCCCGGGGGCAGTATATAAGAGGTCTGTGCTCTTGCTTGGGGGCTCCCCGGGGGCAGTTATGGGGGGCAGTACATAAGAGGTCTGTGCTTTTGTTTGGGGGGTCCCTGGGGGCAGTTATGGGGGGCAGTATATAAGAGATCTGTGCTTTTGTTTGGGGGGTCCCTGGGGGCAGTTATGGGGGGCAGCATGTAAGAGGTCTGTGCTTTTGCTTGGGGGGTCCCTGGGGGCAGTTATGGGGGGCAGTATATAAGAGGTCTGTGCTGTTGCTTGGGGGCTCCCCGGGGGCAGTTATGGGAGGCAGTATATAAGAGGTCTGTGCTTTTGCTTGGGGGGTTCCCGGGGGCAGTTATGGGGGGCAGTATATAAGAGGTCTGTGCTTTTGCTTGGGGGCTCCCCTGGGCGGTTATGGGGGGCAGTATATAAGAGGTCTGTGCTGTTGCTTGGGGGGTCCCGGGGGGCAGTTATGGGGGGCAGCATGTAAGAGGTCTGTGCTTTTGCTTGGGGGGTCCCTGGGGGCAGCTATGGGGGGGCAGTATATAAGAGGTCTGTGCTGTTGCTTGGGGGGTCCCCGGGGGCAGTTATGGGGGGCAGTATATAAGAGGTCTGTGCTGTTGGTTGGGGGCTCCCCGGGGGCAGTTATGGGGGGCAGTATATAAGAGATCTGTGCTGTTGCTTGGGGGGTCCCCGGGGGCAGTTATGGGGGGCAGTATATAAGAGGTCTGTGCTGTTGGTTGGTGGCTCCCCGGGGGCAGTTATGGGGGGCAGCATATAAGAGGTCTGTGCTGTTGCTTGGGGGGTCCCCGGGGGCAGTTATGGGGGGCAGTATATAAGAGGTCTGTGCTGTTGCTTGGGGGGGTCCCGGGGGGCAGTTTTGGGGGGCAGTATATAAGAGGTCTGTGCTTTTGTGTGGGGGGTACCTGGGGGCAGTTATGGGGGGCAGTATAAGGTCTGTGCTTTTGTTTGGGGGGTCCCTGGGGGCAGTTATGGGAGGCAGCATGTAAGAGGTCTGTGCTGTTGCTTGGGGGCTCCCCGGGGGCAGTTATGGGAGGCAGCATGTAAGAGGTCTGTGCTGTTGCTTGGGGGCTCCCCGGGGGCAGTTATGGGGGGCAGTATATAAGAGGTCTGTGCTTTTGCTTGGGGGGTCCCGGGGGGCAGTTATGGGGGGCAGTATATAAGAGGTCTGTGCTGTTGCTTGGGGGCTCCCCAGGGACAGTTATGGGGGGCAGTATATAAGAGGTCTGTGCTCTTGCTTGGGGGCTCCCCGGGGGCAGTATATAAGAGGTCTGTGCTGTTGCTTGGGGGCTCCCCGGGGGCAGTTATGGGGGGCAGTATATAAGAGGTCTGTGCTGTTGCTTGGGGGGTCCCCGGGGGCAGTTATGGGGGGCAGTATATAAGAGGTCTGTGCTTTTGCTTGGGGGGTCCCGGGGGGCAGTATATGAGAGGTCTGTGCTTTTGCTTGGGGGTTCCCGGGGGGCAGTTATGGGGGGCAGTATATGAGAGGTCTGTGCTTTTGCTTGGGGGTCCCCGGGGGCAGTTATGGGGGGCAGCATGTAAGAGGTCTGTGCTGTTGGTTGGGGGCACCCCGGGGACAGTTATGGGGGGCAGTATATAAGAGGTCTGTGCTGTTGCTTGGGGGCCCCGGGGGTAGTTATGGGGGGCAGCATATAAGAGGTCTGTGCTGTTGGGGGGCCCGGGGGCAGTTATGGGGGGCAGTATATAAGAGGTCTGTGCTGTTGCTTGGGGGGGCCCCGGGGGCAGTTATGGGGGGTAGTATATAAGAGGTCTGTGCTGTTGCTTGTGGGCACCCCGGGGGCAGTTATGGGGGGCAGTATATAAGAGGTCTGTGCTGTTGCTTGTGGGCTCCACGGGGGCAGTTATGGGGGGCAGTATATAAGAGGTCTGTGCTGTTGCTTGTGGGCACCCCGGGGGCAGTTATGGGGGTTAGTATATAAGAGGTCTGTGCTGTTGCTTGTGGGCTCCCCGGGAGCCCTTGCGGGTCCTGTTTGATGCTTCTCATCAGTGTTTTCTGTGTCTCTGGTTGTAGGGGGCAGTTTCCGGGGCAGGAGCCTCGCGTTCGCCTCATCTATCAGGGGCAGCTCCTCCGGGATGACGCTCAGACTGTGGCGTCGCTGCAGCTCACGGACGGCTGCGTCCTCCACTGCCACCTGGCCCCGCACGCCGCTGCCTCCGCCTCTGGTGGACCGGAACCGGCCCAGGACTCTGTAAACATTGGCAGCCTGATGGTCCCCTTGTTCCTGCTCCTCCTGGGCCTTGTGTGGTACCAGCAGCTCCAGCACCCGCAGGTGTTCAGCGCCACGGCCACCGCCTGTCTGGGAGCCCTGACCGTGTTTGTCCTAGTCCTGGTCTTCTCCTCGTACCGCAGATAGTTCTCCTCCATCCTGGGCTCCTATGGCACCGGCCCAGTGATGACCTGAAGGCGAGCAGTACCAGGGCCTACGTCACAACGTCACAGAACTCCAGAAGGGTCAGAGGTGACACAGCAGGAGGAGGAGGAGCCCTGCACCTGGAGGAGGAGCCCTGCACCTGGAGGAGGAGCCCTGCACCTGGAGGAGGAGCCCTGCACCTGGAGGAGGAGCCCTGCACCTGGAGGAGGAGCCCTGTACTCGGAGGTCAGGGTTGTGGCAGGAGGAGGAGCCCTGTACCTGGAGGAGGAGCCCTGTACTCGGAGGTCAGGGTTGTGGCAGGAGGAGGAGCCCTGTACTCGGAGGAGGAGCCCTGTACTCGGAGGAGGAGCCCTGTACTCGGAGGAGGAGCCCTGTACTCGGAGGAGGAGCCCTGTACTCGGAGGAGGAGCCCTGTACTCGGAGGTTGTGCTTCGGGGTTGGAGATGCTGTTCTCCCGCAGGAGGGAAAGTTTCTGTTTCTTAATAATGAGATTCACGTGTAACAGAGACTAAAGTGTCCTGTGGTCATTTACAGTGTAACAGGGGGCGGGGTCACATCACATCACGTACCACATGGGGGGAGGGGTCACATCACATCACGTACCACACGGGGGGAGGGGTCACATCACGTACCACACAGTGGGAAGGGTCACATCACGTACCACACAGTGGGAAGGGTCACATCACGTACCACACAGGGGGAGGGATCACATCACGTACCACACAGGGGGAGGGATCACATCACGTACCACACAGGGGGAGGGATCACATCACGTACCACACTGGGGGAGGGGTCACATCACATACCACAATGGGGGAGGGGTCACATCACATCAATTACCACAATGGGGGAGGGGTCTCATCACGTACCACACAGACCAAAAGTTATGACACACCTCCTCAGTTTTCTGTATTTTCCTGACTTTATGTATGCCCCAGTATCACATACCGCAGGGGGTATCTCAGAGATGTGATAGTATACAGCCCCAGTATCACATACCGCGGGGGGGTATCTCAGAGATGTGATAGTATACAGCCCCAGTATCACATACCGCAGGGGGTATCTCAGAGATGTGATAGTATACAGCCCCAGTATCACATACCGCAGGGGGTATCTCAGAGATGTGATAGTATACAGCCCCAGTATCACATACCGCAGGGGGTATCTCAGAGATGTGATAGTATACAGCCCCAGTATCACATACCGCGGGGGGGTATCTCAGAGATGTGATAGTATACAGCCCCAGTATCACATACCGCAGGGGGTATCTCAGAGATGTGATAGTATACAGCCCCAGTATCACATACCGCAGGGGAGTATCTCAGAGATGTGATAGTATACAGCCCCAGTATCACATACCGCGGGGGGGTATCTCAGAGATGTGATAGTATACAGCCCCAGTATCACATACCGCGGGGGGGTATCTCAGAGATGTGATAGTATACAGCCCCAGTATCACATACCGCAGGGGGTATCTCAGAGATGTGATAGTATACAGCCCCAGTATCACATACCGCAGGGGAGTATCTCAGAGATGTGATAGTATACAGCCCCAGTATCACATACCGCAGGGGAGTATCTCAGAGATGTGATAGTATACAGCCCCAGTATCACATACCGCAGGGGGGGGTATCTCAGAGATGTGATAGTATACAGCCCCAGTATCACATACCGCGGGGGGGTATCTCAGAGATGTGATAGTATACAGCCCCAGTATCACATACCGCGGGGGGGTATCTCAGAGATGTGATAGTATACAGCCCCAGTATCACATACCGCAGGGGGGTATCTCAGAGATGTGATAGTATACAGCCCCAGTATCACATACCGCAGGAGGTATCTCGGAGATGTGATAGTATACAGCCCCAGTATCACATACCGCAGGGGGGTATCTCAGAGATGTGATAGTATACAGCCCCAGTATCACATACCGCAGGGGGGGGTATCTCAGAGATGTGATAGTATACAGCCCCAGTATCACATACCGCGGGGGGGTATCTCAGAGATGTGATAGTATACAGCCCCAGTATCACATACCGCAGGGGGGTATCTCAGAGATGTGATAGTATACAGCCCCAGTATCACATACCGCAGGAGGTATCTCGGAGATGTGATAGTATACAGCCCCAGTATCACATACCGCAGGGGGGTATCTCAGAGATGTGATAGTATACAGCCCCAGTATCACATACCGCAGGAGGTATCTCGGAGATGTGATAGTATACAGCCCCAGTATCACATACCGCAGGGGAGTATCTCAGAGATGTGATAGTATACAGCCCCAGTATCGCATACCGCCGGGGGGTATCTCAGAGATGTGATAGTATACAGCCCCAGTATCACATACCGCGGGGGGGTATCTCAGAGATGTGATAGTATACAGCCCCAGTATCACATACCGCGGGGGGGGTATCTCAGAGATGTGATAGTATACAGCCCCAGTATCACATACCGCCGGGGGGTATCTCAGAGATGTGATAGTATACAGCCCCAGTATCACATACCGCGGGGGGGTATCTCAGAGATGTGATAGTATACAGCCCCAGTATCACATACCGCGGGGGGGTATCTCAGAGATGTGATAGTATACAGCCCCAGTATCACATACCGCGGGGGGGTATCTCAGAGATGTGATAGTATACAGCCCCAGTATCACATACCGCAGGGGGGTATCTCAGAGATGTGATAGTATACAACCCCAGTATCACATACCGCAGGAGGTATCTCAGAGATGTGATAGTATACAGCCCCAGTATCACATACCGCAGAGGGGTATCTCAGAGATGTGATAGTATACAGCCCCAGTATCACATACCGCGGGGGGGTATCTCAGAGATGTGATAGTATACAGCCCCAGTATCACATACCGCGGGGGGGGGGTATCTCAGAGATGTGATAGTATACAGCCCCAGTATCACATACCGCGGGGGGGTATCTCAGAGATGTGATAGTATACAGCCCCAGTATCACATACCGCAGGGGGGGGTATCTCAGAGATGTGATAGTATACAGCCCCAGTATCACATACCGCAGGGGGGGGTATCTCAGAGATGTGATAGTATACAGCCCCAGTATCACATACCGCAGGGGGGTATCTCAGAGATGTGATGGTAAGTAGACAGCAGACAGAGTGGTAAGTGGAAGTTCATGGTTACGGAATAATCTTGGATCATTTCCTTTTCTGAACCTAAAACCGGAGCCGGCACAACACACGATCAACCACAACAGTGGATCCCCTCTTGCCCTGATGAATAATTAGTATAAGTCATAGTGAAGTCTACAAGATCTTCAAGGAGAGATTCTATGTGCAGACGAGGGGGACGGCCATGGGGGCCACTTGTGCCCCCTCATATGCAAATCTCTTCCTTGGATATTGGGAAAGGAACGAGGTCCAAGAGGCTATGGACCGGGCATCGGGACAGGTCATTTGTTGGATGCGATTTATTGATGATGTCCTGTTCATATGGCAGGGATTCATCGAAGGCTTGGACCAGTTCTTGGATGACCTCAACTCTAATAATTTAAACATTAGGCTGACAAGCAATATCAGCCAAGAACATCGAGAGTTTTTGGACATCCAAATTGATGTTGGACAAAATGGACTATTGAGCACATCCGTTTATCGTAAAGAAACATCGGTCAATGCCTTGCTACGTGCCAACTCCTTCCACCCGGCTCATACAATACGTTCCATCCCTACAGGTCAGTTTCTGAGAGCAAAACGAATCTGTGACACTCAAGAATCATTGATTCCTCTTCGAAATTGGATTAAGACTCGTTTCAAACAAAGGGGCTACCGCGAGTCGGATATATAGAAGGGATACTTACGTGCCAAAGCATCAGACCGAAGATCCCTACTCACTCAACAACCAAGAAGACCAAAAGAGAATAAGGGAAGGATCACTACACCTTAGAACTCTCAATGGAGGGAAATGAACACCATTTTTGAGTGGTTTGATCACATTATTGATACACCACGGGTGGTCTCAAAATGATTGGGGATCTTACCCCTGCGGACACTGCAGTGTGTGCCCTCAAATGGTGAAATCCAAGACGTTCCAGGACTCTGAGGGTGGAGGCAATTTTAATATTGTGCCTTTTATAAATTGCAGCACCACGGGTGTAATCTACATCGTCTGCTGTCCTTGTGGATTGAAGTCGTGGGGATGACGACACGGGAACTAAGGACGCCAGGAACATATGAAAGACATAAGAGCGGCTGCCAAACTCCTCCCCACGGACCACCAACAAATAATGAAACTGAAACCAATACCCCGACACTTTCTGGAATGCCATGACTGCAGATGGCGGGACCTACAGGCATACGGCATAGATAAAATCATCCTGGGAGGTCACGGCCGTCAAACTGGCCACAGCGCCTCCTCATGGACTGAATGGCAAGCTCCCCGTACATATAACCTTCGCTGCGAGTCGGGCTTTTAAACATTGTCTCTACTGGATTTGTTTCGATGTATGTGGTGATGGTTGGATGCCCAGCTTTTCTGTCTTATTGCCTTGTAGAGTATAGCGGGCGTGTTTTTGGGTTTGGGTCGCATTGTGATAAGTTATTGGTTGGGCAATGGGGCCTTCCAGGTAGTTATAATATGGATCTGGCTTTTGGCTGGGCCACATGGTTTTTTTTTTTTCAACTTACGTTTTTATTTTTCCAAAAGAAAAGATACAAACAATGGCGCTCAAGCAGTAGAACACAGTATGACCCGATTGGTATAAGCATACATAAAGGAATAGTTGGGTCACGCAGGACCTCTTGTAGGTGCTGGAGAATGTAAATGGCTAAGTAGTTAGCAGGGGAGTAAGGAGCAAAGTCCAAAGCTTATGGGAAAAGGAATAAAGTCTTTCATTCGATCCCAATCTCCTTTGTTGTATTACCTTATGTGAGAACAATATAAAGAGAAGAAATAGAAAGGGACCAAAGGTCCAACACATTAAATGTCAACACAAAACTGAACATATTATATCCATGGATCCCATTCCTAAATGGAGAATCTAATAGTTAAGACGTAGGTCGGTTGTCTCTGACCAGATTTTGAGGAACTTGTCGGTGTTTTCATGCAGCGAGGCGGTCATATGTTCTAGTGTTCGTATATGCCTAATGCGGGAGTAGGACGTCTCCAGTGCAGCCAGATCAGGGTCCTTGCAGCACACAAAATATGGAGGAGCAGTTTTATCTGCAATTTACCTATCTCAGGGGGAGGAAGCCCCAACAAAAACACGATTGGGTCCCTACTCAAACTTCTCTCCAGTACCCTTTCTATTACTAATCGGACCTTCTCCCAAAATGATTGAATAGCCCCACATTCCCAAAAGACGTGGTATAAGGGGGCCCCTGGGGCATTACACCTCCAGCAGATATCTGGGGGTGCCAAATGTTATACTGGTTCTCTTTATATATAGTGGATAGAGAACCTTTCGGGGCCTTATCCCATATCTTTTTCCAATCCAATATCGAAAGTGCCCTGCCCAGCCAGTCCTCCCATTTAGTCATATACGTATGTTTACCAGAATCCGGATATGTGGGCCATGAGCAAGACGTATAAATGCGAGATAAGCCCTCTAGACGCCGAACCCCTAAGACTCGAATCCTGTAAGATCCGGTATTATGGGAGATTGTAGTATAGACATACAATATCGGTAGATCTGTGGGTACGTATTTGCGGGGGGGCAAACTGATCTGATGCACTGCTAAGGTCTGATAGCTTAAGGAGGTTCTTGGTAGTTGGATGTGTTAGGTCCTTAATCTAAAAAATTTTCATCGGCCTCCAAAAAGTCACAAAGTCAGGTTTGAGACTTTGGGGTAGACCCGGTGTATATAGAAACGGGGTAAGAGGTAACTTCAAGGTAGCAAGAGAATATCGCATGCGACATCTCCAAACGTCTCTGGTAAACGCCATGGGACCTAAAAGGGAATGTGTAGGGATTTCCGACGGTGGCCCCCATATCAATGCTGCGGGATGGGCGGGAGCTAACCAGAGCTTCTCAATTTCTGTCCACTTGTTGAAGGCCGCCAGTGAAGTCCAGGATACTATGTGTCTTAGATGAGTAGCATAGTAATACACCGCTATATCGGGTAGTCCCAGACCCCCTCGTGACTTGGGTGCTGTTAAGACTGTTTTTGTCTCTTGGAATTCCATATAAAATCCAAGAACAGTGATGGAATTTGCCTGAGAGTGCTAAGTGGGACCCTCACTGGAAGATCTGGGGAGTACGGTATAGACGCTATCTTACCTCGCATAGAGGTTCAGGAGACGCCAGCTTTGTATCTGCCTCCGCACGTCCTGGATTAAGGAGGGGAAGTTTTCTTTGTATAGCGAGTTGTACGATGCGGTAAGTTTTATCCCCAGGTATTTTATGGAGGTCAAGGTCCTGCAAAGAAGGTGATAATGGGGGATAAATGTACTGGCAATGCTTCCGATTCATTTTGTATCCAGAGATGTTACTATATTCTTCGATTTCAGCGATATGGGGGGTCAGTGATGGTGAGGAGCACATAAACTGTTAGTCCGTCACCTCGATCCCCTTAACCCCTTAACGCTGAAGCCACTTTTCACCTTCCTGACACGGCCCATTTTTTCCAATCTTTCCTGTGTCACTATAAGTGGTTATAACTTCGCAATGCTTTAACATATCCAAGTGATTTTAAAACTGTTTTCTCGTGACACATTGTACTTCAGGTTATTTGAAAAATTTTGGTGGTATGTTTTGCATTTATTTATGAGAAAATCAGATATTTGGTGAAAATTTGTAAAAATTTTTGATTTTTGAACTTCAAAATGTTCTACTTTTTCCATACATAGTCATAACCGCAAAAAAACGTAATAACTAACATTCACTAAATGTCTAATTTATGTGGACGTGGTATTTTATGCATACTCTTAATTTTGTAGGATGTTCTGGGGCTTTGAACGTTCGGTGCAATTTTTCACATTTTCATAAAAAACGCAAAATCCTGAGGGACCTGCTCAGGTTTCAGGTCACTTTGAGAGGCCTAAATAAAAGTAAAACCCCATAAATTACCCCATTATAGAAACTACGCCCCTCAACGTACGTGAAACAACTTTTATGAAGTTTGTTAACCCTTTAATTGTTTTACAGGGGTTAAAACAAAATCGGATGCAATTTTGAAAGTAAATTTTTTTTGGCTAAATTAATGTGTTTTTTCCTAAAATGTACAAATTCTCAGTGGATAAAATACCAAAACGCTCCACAAAATTTGATCCCCCATCTCTCCCGCGTATAACAATCCCCCATATGTGGTGGTGACTGCTGTATGGGCACACGCCAGGGCATGGAGGGGGAGCTGCGCCATTCAGAGCAGATTATGCATTGTCACTTTATATTGGCTATACAATCTTTATTTTTTTGGTAATTTGCATATATAAGGGGCTTATTTTCTGCGACATGAGATGCACTTTACAAATACTTCATTTTAGTGGGTCATTAGCTTATTGATGAGATTTTATTAACTCTTTAATGTATGGAGGAAAAGAAAATTGTCAATTTTGGTTTATTTTCTTTTCGTATTTTTTGGGGGTCGTACACCGTACACTAAAAATATTATATTATCTTCATTCTATAGGTCACTACGATTACGGTGATACCTCATTTATATAGTTTTTCGTTTATTTTTACAATTTTACTGGATAAAAACTAATATACAGGAAATCTCATTTGTTTCTGCATCGCCATCTTTTCGGAGACGTAACTTTAATATTTTTTGGTTGACAGAGCTAGTTTAGGGCTTATGTTTTACGTGTTGAGTTGTTCTTTTCAGTGGTACCATTTTTGCGCACATAACTTTTTTTGATCACTTTTTAGAACATTTTTGCGTAGAGATTTTATGAAAAATGTACATTTTTGGCGTGTTTTGCGGGTTTTGTTTGTACGGCGTTCACCGAACGGGTCCAATAATGTTTCTGAGTTATTGTACGGATTGTTACGGACGCGGCGATACCAAATATGTGGGGTTTTTTGGCGATTTTGTGTTTTTTTCACTTTATTGCATGTGTATAGGGAATATTTGTGTTTAGGGGACTCTAACTTTATTTAATTAATTATTTTTTATTAAAAAATTATTTTATGTAATGTTTTTAACATTTTTATTAACTTTTACAGGTTAGCTTGATCCACTGATCACTTGTTCAAGCTCTTCTTCACATTACACAGTGTAATACAGATGTATTAAGCTGCTGCGCATGCTCAGGGTGTTACAGCCGGGTCCTGTCAGAAGGCAGGACCCGGCTCCCGGCAGGAGGATCGCGCAGCCCCGGGCACTGGCAGTCCCGGGGCTGCGATCGGAGCAGCGGACCCCCCTGGTAAGCGGGTGTTAGAGGCAGGTGTCGGCTATAATATATAGCTGACACCCGCAGCTTCTGGCCCCGGCTCCGTTCAGGAGCCGGTGCCAGAAGCATGACGTAATAATACTGCATTTTGCGGGAACGCACCTCCCGCGATGCAGTACTATTACGTCAAATGTCGGGAAGGGGTTAATGTCTGATACGTGCTGCCAGGGGCTCAATGCTTAAAACATATAATGAAGGGGATCGAGGACAGCCTTGACGAGATTGGACAGAGCGTTCAGAAACGGTCCGCGGAAAACAAAGTGGGTTAATGTCCGGAACATGTAAAGCCAATTTAATCGGTCAAATGCTTTTTCAGCATCAAGACTCAGCACCAAGGCTTCTGATTTGGTTTTCTGCACCAGATCTATCAGATCAATGGTGCGGCGAGTGTTATCACCTGTCTATACCGGACACACCCCACTTATGTATCAGGTGCTGCGAGTGTTATCGCCTGTGTATACCGGATACACCCCACTTATGTATCAGGTGCGGCGAGTGTTATCGCCTGTCTATACCGGACACACCCCACTTATGTACCAGGTGCTGCGAGTGTTATCGCCTGTCTATACCGGACACACCCCACTTATGTACCAGGTGCTGCGAGTGTTATCGCCTGTCTATACCGGACACACCCCACTTATGTACCAGGTGCTGCGAGTGTTATCTCCTGTCTATACCGGACACACCCCACTTATGTACCAGGTGCTGCGAGTGTTATCACCTGTCTGTCTATACCGGACACACCCCACTTATGTACCAGGTGCGGCGAGTGTTATCTCCTGTCTATACCGGACACACCCCACTTATGTACCAGGTGCTGCGAGTGTTATCGCCTGTCTATACCGGACACACCCCACTTATGTATCAGGTGCTGCGAGTGTTATCGCCTGTCTATACCGGACACACCCCACTTATGTATCAGGTGCTGCGAGTGTTATCGCCTGTCTATACCGGACACACCCCACTTATGTACCAGGTGCTGCGAGTGTTATCGCCTGTCTATACCGGACACACCCCACTTATGTACCAGGTGCTGCGAGTGTTATCGCCTGTCTATACCGGACACACCCCACTTATGTACCAGGTGCTGCGAGTGTTATCTCCTGTCTATACCGGACACACCCCACTTATGTACCAGGTGCTGCGAGTGTTATCGCCTGTCTATACCGGACACACCCCACTTATGTACCAGGTGCTGCGAGTGTTATCTCCTGTCTATACCGGACACACCCCACTTATGTATCAGGTGCGGCGAGTGTTATCACCTGTCTATACCGGACACACCCCACTTATGTATCAGGTGCTGCGAGTGTTATCTCCTGTCTATACCGGACACACCCCACTTATGTACCAGGTGCGGCGAGTGTTATCACCTGTCTATACCGGACACACCCCACTTATGTACCAGGTGCGGCGAGTGTTATCGCTTGTCTATACCGGACACACCCCACTTATGTATCAGGTGCTGCGAGTGTTATCTCCTGTCTATACCGGACACACCCCACTTATGTATCAGGTGCTGCGAGTGTTATCGCCTGTCTATACCGGACACACCCCACTTATGTATCAGGTGCTGCGAGTGTTATCTCCTGTCTATACCGGACACACCCCACTTATGTATCAGGTGCGGCGAGTGTTATCTCCTGTCTATACCGGACACACCCCACTTATGTACCAGGTGCAGCGAGTGTTATCGCCTGTCTATACCGGACACACCCCACTTATGTACCAGGTGCTGCGAGTGTTATCGCCTGTCTATACCGGACACACCCCACTTATGTATCAGGTGCTGCGAGTGTTATCGCCTGTCTATACCGGACACACCCCACTTATGTACCAGGTGCGGCGAGTGTTATCTCCTGTCTATACCGGACACACCCCACTTATGTACCAGGTGCTGCGAGTGTTATCTCCTGTCTATACCGGACACACCCCACTTATGTACCAGGTGCAGCGAGTGTTATCGCCTGTCTATACCGGACACACCCCACTTATGTACCAGGTGCTGCGAGTGTTATCGCCTGTCTATACCGGACACACCCCACTTATGTACCAGGTGCTGCGAGTGTTATCTCCTGTCTATACCGGACACACCCCACTTATGTACCAGGTGCTGCGAGTGTTATCGCCTGTCTATACCGGACACACCCCACTTATGTACCAGGTGCTGCGAGTGTTATCTCCTGTCTATACCGGACACACCCCACTTATGTATCAGGTGCGGCGAGTGTTATCGCCTGTCTATACCGGACACACCCCACTTATGTATCAGGTGCTGCGAGTGTTATCGCCTGTCTATACCGGACACACCCCACTTATGTACCAGGTGCTGAGAGTGTTATCTCCTGTCTATACCGGACACACCCCACTTATGTATCAGGTGCTGCGAGTGTTATCACCTGTCTATACCGGACACACCCCACTTATGTATCAGGTGCTGCGAGTGTTATCACCTGTCTGTCTATACCGGACACACCCCACTTATGTATCAGGTGCGGCGAGTGTTATCTCCTGTCTATACCGGACACACCCCACTTATGTATCAGGTGCTGCGAGTGTTATCTCCTGTCTATACCGGACACACCCCACTTATGTATCAGGTGCTGCGAGTGTTATCGCCTGTCTATACCGGACACACCCCACTTATGTATCAGGTGCGGCGAGTGTTATCTCCTGTCTATACCGGACACACCCCACTTATGTATCAGGTGCTGCGAGTGTTATCTCCTGTCTATACCGGACACACCCCACTTATGTACCAGGTGCTGCGAGTGTTATCGCCTGTCTATACCGGACACACCCCACTTATGTACCAGGTGCTGCGAGTGTTATCGCCTGTCTATACCGGACACACCCCACTTATGTACCAGGTGCTGCGAGTGTTATCGCCTGTCTATACCGGACACACCCCACTTATGTATCAGGTGCGGCGAGTGTTATCGCCTGTCTATACCGGACACACCCCACTTATGTATCAGGTGCTGCGAGTGTTATCGCCTGTGTATACCGGACACACCCCACTTATGTATCAGGTGCTGCGAGTGTTATCACCTGTCTATACCGGACACACCCCACTTATGTATCAGGTGCGGCGAGTGTTATCACCTGTCTATACCGGACACACCCCACTTATGTATCAGGTGCGGCGAGTGTTATCGCCTGTCTATACCGGACACACCCCACTTATGTATCAGGTGCTGCGAGTGTTATCACCTGTCTGTCTATACCGGACACACCCCACTTATGTATCAGGTGCTGCGAGTGTTATCTCCTGTCTATACCGGACACACCCCACTTATGTACCAGGTGCAGCGAGTGTTATCGCCTGTCTATACCGGACACACCCCACTTATGTATCAGGTGCGGTGAGTGTTATCTCCTGTCTATACCGGACACACCCCACTTATGTATCAGGTGCGGCGAGTGTTATCGCCTGTCTATACCGGACACACCCCACTTATGTATCAGGTGCGGCGAGTGTTATCTCCTGTCTATACCGGACACACCCCACTTATGTATCAGGTGCTGCGAGTGTTATCTCCTGTCTATACCGGACACACCCCACTTATGTATCAGGTGCTGCGAGTGTTATCTCCTGTCTATACCGGACACACCCCACTTATGTACCAGGTGCTGCGAGTGTTATCACCTGTCTATACCGGACACACCCCACTTATGTATCAGGTGCTGCGAGTGTTATCGCCTGTCTATACCGGACACACCCCACTTATGTACCAGGTGCGGCGAGTGTTATCGCCTGTCTATACCGGACACACCCCACTTATGTACCAGGTGCGGCGAGTGTTATCTCCTGTCTATACCGGACACACCCCACTTATGTATCAGGTGCTGCGAGTGTTATCTCCTGTCTATACCGGACACACCCCACTTATGTACCAGGTGCTGCGAGTGTTATCGCCTGTCTATACCGGACACACCCCACTTATGTACCAGGTGCTGCGAGTGTTATCTCCTGTCTATACCGGACACACCCCACTTATGTACCAGGTGCTGCGAGTGTTATCTCCTGTCTATACCGGACACACCCCACTTATGTATCAGGTGCTGCGAGTGTTATCGCCTGTCTATACCGGACACACCCCACTTATGTATCAGGTGCGGCGAGTGTTATCGCCTGTCTATACCGGACACACCCCACTTATGTATCAGGTGCGGCGAGTGTTATCGCCTGTCTATACCGGACACACCCCACTTATGTATCAGGTGCTGCGAGTGTTATCACCTGTCTATACCGGACACACCCCACTTATGTATCAGGTGCTGCGAGTGTTATCACCTGTCTATACCGGACACACCCCACTTATGTATCAGGTGCTGCGAGTGTTATCACCTGTCTATACCGGACACACCCCACTTATGTACCAGGTGCTGCGAGTGTTATCACCTGTCTATACCGGACACACCCCACTTATGTATCAGGTGCTGCGAGTGTTATCACCTGTCTATACCGGACACACCCCACTTATGTATCAGGTGCTGCGAGTGTTATCACCTGTCTATACCGGACACACCCCACTTATGTACCAGGTGCTGCGAGTGTTATCGCCTGTCTATACCGGACACACCCCACTTATGTATCAGGTGCTGCGAGTGTTATCGCCTGTCTATACCGGACACACCCCACTTATGTACCAGGTGCGGCGAGTGTTATCACCTGTCTATACCGGACACACCCCACTTATGTATCAGGTGCTGCGAGTGTTATCGCCTGTCTATACCGGACACACCCCACTTATGTACCGGGTGCGGCGAGTGTTATCGCCTGTCTATACCGGACACACCCCACTTATGTATCAGGTGCGGCGAGTGTTATCACCTGTCTATACCGGACACACCCCACTTATGTACCAGGTGCTGCGAGTGTTATCTCCTGTCTATACCGGACACACCCCACTTATGTATCAGGTGCGGCGAGTGTTATCACCTGTCTATACCGGACACACCCCACTTATGTACCAGGTGCTGCGAGTGTTATCGCCTGTCTATACCGGACACACCCCACTTATGTATCAGGTGCTGCGAGTGTTATCACCTGTCTATACCGGACACACCCCACTTATGTATCAGGTGCTGCGAGTGTTATCACCTGTCTATACCGGACACACCCCACTTATGTACCAGGTGCTGCGAGTGTTATCGCCTGTCTATACCGGACACACCCCACTTATGTATCAGGTGCTGCGAGTGTTATCGCCTGTCTATACCGGACACACCCCACTTATGTACCAGGTGCGGCGAGTGTTATCACCTGTCTATACCGGACACACCCCACTTATGTATCAGGTGCTGCGAGTGTTATCGCCTGTCTATACCGGACACACCCCACTTATGTACCGGGTGCGGCGAGTGTTATCGCCTGTCTATACCGGACACACCCCACTTATGTATCAGGTGCGGCGAGTGTTATCACCTGTCTATACCGGACACACCCCACTTATGTACCAGGTGCTGCGAGTGTTATCTCCTGTCTATACCGGACACACCCCACTTATGTATCAGGTGCGGCGAGTGTTATCACCTGTCTATACCGGACACACCCCACTTATGTACCAGGTGCTGCGAGTGTTATCGCCTGTCTATACCGGACACACCCCACTTATGTATCAGGTGCGGCGAGTGTTATCGCCTGTCTATACCGGACACACCCCACTTATGTACCAGGTGCTGCGAGTGTTATCGCCTGTCTATACCGGACACACCCCACTTATGTATCAGGTGCTGCGAGTGTTATCGCCTGTCTATACCGGACACACCCCACTTATGTATCAGGTGCTGCGAGTGTTATCTCCTGTCTATACCGGACACACCCCACTTATGTACCAGGTGCGGCGAGTGTTATCGCCTGTCTATACCGGACACACCCCACTTATGTATCAGGTGCGGCGAGTGTTATCGCCTGTCTATACCGGACACACCCCACTTATGTACCAGGTGCTGCGAGTGTTATCGCCTGTCTATACCGGACACACCCCACTTATGTACCAGGTGCTGCGAGTGTTATCGCCTGTCTATACCGGACACACCCCACTTATGTATCAGGTGCGGCGAGTGTTATCGCCTGTCTATACCGGACACACCCCACTTATGTACCAGGTGCTGCGAGTGTTATCGCCTGTCTATACCGGACACACCCCACTTATGTATCAGGTGCTGCGAGTGTTATCGCCTGTCTATACCGGACACACCCCACTTATGTATCAGGTGCTGCGAGTGTTATCTCCTGTCTATACCGGACACACCCCACTTATGTATCAGGTGCTGCGAGTGTTATCGCCTGTCTATACCGGACACACCCCACTTATGTATCAGGTGCTGCGAGTGTTATCGCCTGTCTATACCGGACACACCCCACTTATGTATCAGGTGCTGCGAGTGTTATCGCCTGTCTATACCGGACACACCCCACTTATGTATCAGGTGCTGCGAGTGTTATCGCCTGTCTATACCGGACACACCCCACTTATGTACCAGGTGCGGCGAGTGTTATCGCCTGTCTATACCGGACACACCCCACTTATGTATCAGGTGCTGCGAGTGTTATCACCTGTCTGTCTATACCGGACACACCCCACTTATGTATCAGGTGCTGCGAGTGTTATCTCCTGTCTATACCGGACACACCCCACTTATGTATCAGGTGCTGCGAGTGTTATCGCCTGTCTATACCGGACACACCCCACTTATGTACCAGGTGCTGCGAGTGTTATCGCCTGTCTATACCGGACACACCCCACTTATGTACCAGGTGCGGCGAGTGTTATCGCCTGTCTATACCGGACACACCCCACTTATGTACCAGGTGCTGCGAGTGTTATCGCCTGTCTATACCGGACACACCCCACTTATGTATCAGGTGCGGCGAGTGTTATCGCCTGTCTATACCGGACACACCCCACTTATGTATCAGGTGCTGCGAGTGTTATCTCCTGTCTATACCGGACACACCCCACTTATGTATCAGGTGCGGCGAGTGTTATCACCTGTCTATACCGGACACACCCCACTTATGTATCAGGTGCTGCGAGTGTTATCGCCTGTCTATACCGGACACACCCCACTTATGTACCGGGTGCGGCGAGTGTTATCACCTGTCTATACCGGACACACCCCACTTATGTACCGGGTGCGGCGAGTGTTATCTCCTGTCTATACCGGACACACCCCACTTATGTACCAGGTGCGGCGAGTGTTATCACCTGTCTATACCGGACACACCCCACTTATGTATCAGGTGCTGCGAGTGTTATCGCCTGTCTATACCGGACACACCCCACTTATGTATCAGGTGCTGCGAGTGTTATCGCCTGTCTATACCGGACACACCCCACTTATGTATCAGGTGCTGCGAGTGTTATCGCCTGTCTATACCGGACACACCCCACTTATGTACCAGGTGCTGCGAGTGTTATCGCCTGTCTATACCGGACACACCCCACTTATGTATCAGGTGCTGCGAGTGTTATCGCCTGTCTATACCAGACACACCCCACTTATGTATCAGGTGCTGCGAGTGTTATCTCCTGTCTATACCGGACACACCCCACTTATGTACCAGGTGCGGCGAGTGTTATCACCTGTCTATACCGGACACACCCCACTTATGTACCAGGTGCTGCGAGTGTTATCGCCTGTCTATACCGGACACACCCCACTTATGTATCAGGTGCTGCGAGTGTTATCGCCTGTCTATACCGGACACACCCCACTTATGTATCAGGTGCTGCGAGTGTTATCGCCTGTCTATACCGGACACACCCCACTTATGTATCAGGTGCTGCGAGTGTTATCACCTGTCTATACCGGACACACCCCACTTATGTATCAGGTGCTGCGAGTGTTATCGCCTGTCTATACCGGACACACCCCACTTATGTATCAGGTGCTGCGAGTGTTATCGCCTGTCTATACCGGACACACCCCACTTATGTACCAGGTGCTGCGAGTGTTATCTCCTGTCTATACCGGACACACCCCACTTATGTATCAGGTGCTGCGAGTGTTATCGCCTGTCTATACCGGACACACCCCACTTATGTACCAGGTGCGGCGAGTGTTATCACCTGTCTATACCGGACACACCCCACTTATGTACCAGGTGCTGCGAGTGTTATCGCCTGTCTATACCGGACACACCCCACTTATGTATCAGGTGCTGCGAGTGTTATCGCCTGTCTATACCGGACACACCCCACTTATGTACCAGGTGCTGCGAGTGTTATCTCCTGTCTATACCGGACACACCCCACTTATGTATCAGGTGCTGCGAGTGTTATCTCCTGTCTATACCGGACACACCCCACTTATGTATCAGGTGCTGCGAGTGTTATCGCCTGTCTATACCGGACACACCCCACTTATGTATCAGGTGCGGCGAGTGTTATCGCCTGTCTATACCGGACACACCCCACTTATGTACCAGGTGCTGCGAGTGTTATCGCCTGTCTATACCGGACACACCCCACTTATGTATCAGGTGCGGCGAGTGTTATCGCCTGTCTATACCGGACACACCCCACTTATGTATCAGGTGCGGCGAGTGTTATCGCCTGTCTATACCGGACACACCCCACTTATGTATCAGGTGCTGCGAGTGTTATCTCCTGTCTATACCGGACACACCCCACTTATGTATCAGGTGCGGCGAGTGTTATCGCCTGTCTATACCGGACACACCCCACTTATGTATCAGGTGCTGCGAGTGTTATCTCCTGTCTATACCGGACACACCCCACTTATGTACCAGGTGCTGCGAGTGTTATCGCCTGTCTATACCGGACACACCCCACTTATGTATCAGGTGCTGCGAGTGTTATCGCCTGTCTATACCGGACACACCCCACTTATGTACCAGGTGCGGTGAGTGTTATCACCTGTCTATACCGGACACACCCCACTTATGTACCGGGTGCTGCGAGTGTTATCACCTGTCTATACCGGACACACCCCACTTATGTACCAGGTGCTGCGAGTGTTATCGCCTGTCTATACCGGACACACCCCACTTATGTATCAGGTGCTGCGAGTGTTATCGCCTGTCTATACCGGACACACCCCACTTATGTATCAGGTGCTGCGAGTGTTATCACCTGTCTATACCGGACACACCCACTTATGTATCAGGTGCTGCGAGTGTTATCGCCTGTCTATACCGGAACACACCCACTTATGTATCAGGTGCGGCGAGTGTTATCGCCTGTCTATACCGGACACACCCCACTTATGTATCAGGTGCTGCGAGTGTTATCGCCTGTCTATACCGGACAACCCACTTATGTATCAGGTGCTGCGAGTGTTATCGCCTGTCTATACCGACACACCCACTATGTATCAGGTGCTGCGAGTGTTATCGCCTGTCTATACTGGACACACCCCACTTATGTATCAGGTGCTGCGAGTGTTATCGCCTGTCTATACCGGACACACCCCACTTATGTATCAGGTGCTGCGAGTGTTATCGCTGTCTATACCGGACACACCCCACTTAATGTATCAGGTGCTGCGAGTGTTATCGCCTGTCTATACCGACACCCCACTTATGTATCAGGTGCTGCGAGTGTTATCGCCTGTCTATACCGGACACACCCCACTTATGTACCAGGTGCTGCGAGTGTTATCGCCTGTCTATACCGGACACACCCACTTATGTATCAGGGTGCTGCGAGTGTTTATCGCCTGTCTATACCGGACACACCCCACTTATGTATCAGGTGCTGCGAGTGTTATCGCCTGTCTATACCGGACACACCCCACTTATGTATCAGGTGCGGCGAGTGTTATCGCCTGTCTATACCGGACACACCCCACTTATGTATCAGGTGCTGCGAGTGTTATCGCCTGTCTATACCGGACACACCCCACTTATGTATCAGGTGCTGCGATGTTATCGCCTGTCTATACCGGACACACCCCACTTATGTATCAGGTGCTGCGAGTGTTATCGCCTGTCTATACCGGACACACCCACTTATGTACCAGGTGCTGCGAGTGTTATCGCCTGTCTATACCGGACACACCCCACTTATGTATCAGTGGCTGCGAGTGTTATCGCCTGTCTATACCGGACACACCCCACTTATGTATCAGGTGCTGCGAGTGTTATCACTGTCTATACCGGACACACCCCACTTATGTATCAGGTGCTGCGAGTGTTATCGCCTGTCTATACCGGACACACCCACTTATGTACAGGTGCGCGAGTGTTATCGCCTGTCTATACCGGACACACCCACTTATGTATCAGGTGCTGCGAGTGTTATCGCCTGTCTATCCGGACACACCCACTTATGTATCAGGTGCCTGCGAGGTGTTATCGCCTGTCCTATACCGGACACAATCCTTACCGGACACACCCCACTTATGTATCAGGTGCTGCGAGTGTTATCGCCTGTCTATACCGGACACACCCCACTTATGTATCAGGTGCTGCGAGTGTTCGCCTGTCTATACCGGACACACCCCACTTATGTACCAGGTGCTGCGAGTGTTATCGCCTGTCTATACCGGACACACCCCACTTATGTACCAGGTGCTGCGAGTGTTATCGCCTGTCTATACCGGACACACCCCACTTATGTATCAGGTGCTGCGAGTGTTATCGCCTGTCTATACCGGACACACCCCACTTATGTACCAGGTGCTGCGAGTGTTATCACCTGTCTATTCCGGACACACCCCACTTATGTATCAGGTGCTGCGAGTGTTATCGCCTGTCTATACCGGACACACCCCACTTATGTACCAGGTGCTGCGAGTGTTATCGCCTGTCTATACCGGACACACCCCACTTATGTACCAGGTGCGGCGAGTGTTATCGCCTGTCTATACCGGACACACCCCACTTATGTACCAGGTGCTGCGAGTGTTATCGCCTGTCTATACCGGACACACCCCACTTATGTACCAGGTGCTGCGAGTGTTATCGCCTGTCTATTCCGGACACACCCCACTTATGTATCAGGTGCTGCGAGTGTTATCGCCTGTCTATTCCGGACACACCCCACTTATGTACCAGGTGCTGCGAGTGTTATCGCCTGTCTATACCGGACACACCCCACTTATGTATCAGGTGCTGGCGAGTGTTATCGCCTGTCTATTCCGGACACACCCCACTTATGTACCAGGTGCGGCGAGTGTTATCGCCTGTCTATACCGGACACACCCCACTTATGTACCAGGTGCTGCGAGTGTTATCGCCTGTCTATACCGGACACACCCCACTTATGTATCAGGTGCTGCGAGTGTTATCGCCTGTCTATTCCGGACACACCCCACTTATGTACCAGGTGCGGCGAGTGTTATCTCCTGTCTATACCGGACACACCCCACTTATGTACCAGGTGCTGCGAGTGTTATCGCCTGTCTATACCGGACACACCCACTTATGTACCAGGTGCAGCGAGTGTTATCTCCTGTCTATACCGACACACCCCACTTATGTACCAGGTGCGGCGAGTGTTATCTCCTGCTATACCGGACACATCCTCACTTATGTATCAGGTGCTGCGAGTGTTATCGCCTGTCTATACCGGACACACCCCACTTATGTACCAAGGTGCGGCCGAGTGTTATCTCCTGTCTATGACCGGACACACACCACTTATGTATCAGGTGCTGCGAGTGTT
>NW_027285303.1:0-68747 GCF_040894005.1 Engystomops pustulosus | reverse complement strand
AGCCCTGTCCCCATCAGCCCCCGCACCTGTGTTACTGGGGACATCACTGACACCATGTTACCTGCTCCTATTATACTGCCCAGTGGTGATTGTTACTTACACATGACACATTGTCCCCAGCCCTGTCCTCATCAGCCCTGCACCTGTGTTACTGGAGACATCACTGACACCATGTTACCTGCTCCTATTATACTGCCCAGTGGTGATTGTTACTTACACATGACACATTGTCCCCAGCCCTGTCCCCATCAGCCCCCTGCACCTGTGTTACTGGAGACATCACTGACACCATGTTACCTGCTCCTATTATACTGCCCAGTGGTGATTGTTACTTACACATGACACATTGTCCCCAGCCCTGTCCCCATCAGCCCCCGCACCTGTGTTACTGGAGACATCACTGACACCATGTTACCTGCTCCTATTATACTGCCCAGTGGTGATTGTTACTTACACATGACACATTGTCCCCCAGCCCTGTCCCCATCAGCCCCCGCACCTGTGTTACTGGGGACATCACTGACACCATGTTACCTGCTCCTATTATACTGCCCAGTGGTGATTGTTACTTACACATGACACATTGTCCCCAGCCCTGTCCCCATCAGCCCCCGCACCTGTGTTACTGGGGACATCACTGACACCATGTTACCTGCTCCTATTATACTGCCCAGTGGTGATTGTTACTTACACATGACACATTGTCCCCAGCCCTGTCCCCATCAGCCCCCGCACCTGTGTTACTGGAGACATCACTGACACCATGTTACCTGCTCCTATTATACTGCCCAGTGGTGATTGTTACTTACACATGACACATTGTCCCCAGCCCTGTCCCCATCAGCCCCCGCACCTGTGTTACTGGAGACATCACTGACACCATGTTACCTGCTCCTATTATACTGCCCAGTGGTGATTGTTACTTACACATGACACATTGTCCCCAGCCCTGTCCCCATCAGCCCCCGCACCTGTGTTACTGGGGACATCACTGACACCATGTTACCTGCTCCTATTATACTGCCCAGTGGTGATTGTTACTTACACATGACACATTGTCCCCAGCCCTGTCCTCATCAGCCCCTGCACCTGTGTTACTGGGGACATCACTGACACCATGTTACCTGCTCCTATTATACTGCCCAGTGGTGATTGTTACTTACACATGACACATTGTCCCCCAGCCCTGTCCCCATCAGCCCCCGCACCTGTGTTACTGGGGACATCACTGACACCATGTTACCTGCTCCTATTATACTGCCCAGTGGTGATTGTTACTTACACATGACACATTGTCCCCAGCCCTGTCCCCATCAGCCCCCGCACCTGTGTTACTGGAGACATCACTGACACCATGTTACCTGCTCCTATTATACTGCCCAGTGGTGATTGTTACTTACACATGACACATTGTCCCCAGCCCTGTCCCCATCAGCCCCCGCACCTGTGTTACTGGAGACATCACTGACACCATGTTACCCGCTCCTATTATACTGCCCAGTGGTGATTGTTACTTACACATGACACATTGTCCCCAGCCCTGTCCCCATCAGCCCCCGCACCTGTGTTACTGGAGACATCACTGACACCATGTTACCTGCTCCTATTATACTGCCCAGTGGTGATTGTTACTTACACATGGCAGATTGTCCCCCAGCCCTGTCCTCATCAGCCCCCGCACCTGTGTTACTGGAGACATCACTGACACCATGTTACCTGCTCCTATTATACTGCCCAGTGGTGATTGTTACTTACACATGACACATTGTCCCCAGCCCTGTCCCCATCAGCCCCCGCACCTGTGTTACTGGGGACATCACTGACACCATGTTACCTGCTCCTATTATACTGCCCAGTGGTGATTGTTACTTACACATGACACATTGTCCCCAGTCCTGTCCCCATCAGCCCCCGCACCTGTGTTACTGGAGACATCACTGACACCATGTTACCTGCTCCTATTATACTGCCCAGTGGTGATTGTTACTTACACATGACACATTGTCCCCAGCCCTGTCCCCATCAGCCCCTGCACCTGTGTTACTGGAGACATCACTGACACCATGTTACCTGCTCCTATTATACTGCCCAGTGGTGATTGTTACTTACACATGACACATTGTCCCCAGCCCTGTCCTCATCAGCCCTGCACCTGTGTTACTGGAGACATCACTGACACCATGTTACCTGCTCCTATTATACTGCCCAGTGGTGATTGTTACTTACACATGACACATTGTCCCCAGCCCTGTCCCCATCAGCCCCCTGCACCTGTGTTACTGGAGACATCACTGACACCATGTTACCTGCTCCTATTATACTGCCCAGTGGTGATTGTTACTTACACATGACACATTGTCCCCAGCCCTGTCCCCATCAGCCCCCGCACCTGTGTTACTGGAGACATCACTGACACCATGTTACCTGCTCCTATTATACTGCCCAGTGGTGATTGTTACTTACACATGACACATTGTCCCCCAGCCCTGTCCCCATCAGCCCCCGCACCTGTGTTACTGGGGACATCACTGACACCATGTTACCTGCTCCTATTATACTGCCCAGTGGTGATTGTTACTTACACATGACACATTGTCCCCAGCCCTGTCCCCATCAGCCCCCGCACCTGTGTTACTGGGGACATCACTGACACCATGTTACCTGCTCCTATTATACTGCCCAGTGGTGATTGTTACTTACACATGACACATTGTCCCAGCCCTGTCCCCATCAGCCCCCGCACCTGTGTTACTGGAGACATCACTGACACCATGTTACCTGCTCCTATTATACTGCCCAGTGGTGATTGTTACTTACACATGACACATTGTCCCCAGCCCTGTCCCCATCAGCCCCTGCACCTGTGTTACTGGAGACATCACTGACACCATGTTACCTGCTCCTATTATACTGCCCAGTGGTGATTGTTACTTACACATGACACATTGTCCCCCAGCCCTGTCCCCATCAGCCCCCGCACCTGTGTTACTGGAGACATCACTGACACCATGTTACCTGCTCCTATTATACTGCCCAGTGGTGATTGTTACTTACACATGACACATTGTCCCCAGCCCTGTCCCCATCAGCCCCCGCACCTGTGTTACTGGGGACATCACTGACACCATGTTACCTGCTCCTATTATACTGCCCAGTGGTGATTGTTACTTACACATGACACATTGTCCCCAGCCCTGTCCCCATCAGCCCCCGCACCTGTGTTACTGGGGACATCACTGACACCATGTTACCTGCTCCTATTATACTGCCCAGTGGTGATTGTTACTTACACATGACACATTGTCCCCAGCCCTGTCCCCATCAGCCCCTGCACCTGTGTTACTGGAGACATCACTGACACCATGTTACCTGCTCCTATTATACTGCCCAGTGGTGATTGTTACTTACACATGACACATTGTCCCCAGCCCTGTCCCCATCAGCCCCCGCACCTGTGTTACTGGAGACATCACTGACACCATGTTACCTGCTCCTATTACACTGCCCAGTGGTGATTGTTACTTACACATGACACATTGTCCCCAGCCCTGTCCCCATCAGCCCCCGCACCTGTGTTACTGGAGACATCACTGACACCATGTTACCTGCTCCTATTATACTGCCCAGTGGTGATTGTTACTTACACATGACACATTGTCCCCAGCCCTGCCCCCATCAGCCCCCGCACCTGTGTTACTGGAGACATCACTGACACCATGTTACCTGCTCCTATTATACTGCCCAGTGGTGATTGTTACTTACACATGACACATTGTCCCCAGCCCTGTCCCCATCAGCCCCCGCACCTGTGTTACTGGAGACATCACTGACACCATGTTACCTGCTCCTATTATACTGCCCAGTGGTGATTGTTACTTACACATGACACATTGTCCCCAGTCCTGTCCCCATCAGCCCCCGCACCTGTGTTACTGGAGACATCACTGACACCATGTTACCTGCTCCTATTATACTGCCCAGTGGTGATTGTTACTTACACATGACACATTGTCCCCAGCCCTGTCCCCATCAGCCCCCGCACCTGTGTTACTGGGGACATCACTAACACCATGTTACCTGCTCCTATTATACTGCCCAGTGGTGATTGTTACTTACACATGACACATTGTCCCCAGCCCTGTCCCCATCAGCCCCCGCAGCTGTGTTACTGGAGACATCACTGACACCATGTTACCTGCTCCTATTATACTGCCCAGTGGTGATTGTTACTTACACATGACACATTGTCCCCAGCCCTGTCCCCATCAGCCCCTGCACCTGTGTTACTGGAGACATCACAGACACCATGTTACCTGCTCCTATTATACTGCCCAGTGGTGATTGTTACTTACACATGACACATTGTCCCCAGCCCTGTCCCCATCAGCCCCCGCACCTGTGTTACTGGGGACATCACTGACACCATGTTACCTGCTCCTATTATACTGCCCAGTGGTGATTGTTACTTACACATGACACATTGTCCCCCAGCCCTGTCCCCATCAGCCCCCGCACCTGTGTTACTGGAGACATCACTGACACCATGTTACCTGCTCCTATTATACTGCCCAGTGGTGATTGTTACTTACACATGACACATTGTCCCCAGCCCTGTCCCCATCAGCCCCCGCACCTGTGTTACTGGAGACATCACTGACACCATGTTACCTGCTCCTATTATACTGCCCAGTGGTGATTGTTACTTACACATGACACATTGTCCCCAGCCCTGTCCCCATCAGCCCCCGCACCTGTGTTACTGGAGACATCACTGACACCATGTTACCTGCTCCTATTATACTGCCCAGTGGTGATTGTTACTTACACATGACACATTGTCCCCAGCCCTGTCCCCATCAGCCCCCGCACCTGTGTTACTGGAGACATCACTGACACCATGTTACCTGCTCCTATTATACTGCCCAGTGGTGATTGTTACTTACACATGGCACATTGTCCCCAGCCCTGTCCCCATCAGCCCCCGCACCTGTGTTACTGGAGACATCACTGACACCATGTTACCTGCTCCTATTATACTGCCCAGTGGTGATTGTAACTTACACATGACACATTGTCCCCAGCCCTGTCCTCATCAGCCCCCGCACCTGTGTTACTGGGGACATCACTGACACCATGTTACCTGCTCCTATTATACTGCCCAGTGGTGATTGTTACTTACACATGACACATTGTCCCCCAGCCCTGTCCCCATCAGCCCCGGCACCTGTGTTACTGGAGACATCACTGACACCATGTTACCTGCTCCTATTATACTGCCCAGTGGTGATTGTTACTTACACATGACACATTGTCCCCAGCCCTGTCCTCATCAGCCCCCGCACCTGTGTTACTGGGGACATCACTGACACCATGTTACCTGCTCCTATTATACTGCCCAGTGGTGATTGTTACTTACACATGACACATTGTCCCCAGCCCTGTCCCCATCAGCCCCCGCACCTGTGTGACTGGAGACATCACTGACACCATGTTACCTGCTCCTATTATACTGCCCAGTGGTGATTATTACTTACACATGACACATTGTCCCCAGCCCTGTCCCCATCAGCCCCCGCACCTGTGTTACTGGAGACATCACTGACACCATGTTACCTGCTCCTATTATACTGCCCAGTGGTGATTGTTACTTACACATGACACATTGTCCCCAGCCCTGTCCCCATCAGCCCCCGCACCTGTGTTACTGGAGACATCACTGACACCATGTTACCTGCTCCTATTATACTGCCCAGTGGTGATTGTTACTTACACATGACACATTGTCCCCAGCCCTGTCCCCATCAGCCCCTGCACCTGTGTTACTGGAGACATCACTGACACCATGTTACCTGCTCCTATTATACTGCCCAGTGGTGATTATTACTTACACATGACACATTGTCCCCAGCCCTGTCCCCATCAGCCCCCGCACCTGTGTTACTGGAGACATCACTGACACCATGTTACCTGCTCCTATTATACTGCCCAGTGGTGATTGTTACTTACACATGACACATTGTCCCCCAGCCCTGTCCCCATCAGCCCCCGCACCTGTGTTACTGGAGACATCACTGACACCATGTTACCTGCTCCTATTATACTGCCCAGTGGTGATTGTTACTTACACATGACACATTGTCCCCAGCCCTGTCCCCATCAGCCCCTGCACCTGTGTTACTGGAGACATCACTGACACCATGTTACCTGCTCCTATTATACTGCCCAGTGGTGATTGTTACTTACACATGACACATTGTCCCCAGCCCTGTCCCCATCAGCCCCCGCACCTGTGTTACTGGAGACATCACTGACACCATGTTACCTGCTCCTATTATACTGCCCAGTGGTGATTGTTACTTACACATGACACATTGTCCCCAGCCCTGTCCCCATCAGCCCCCTGCACCTGTGTTACTGGGGACATCACTGACACCATGTTACCTGCTCCTATTATACTGCCCAGTGGTGATTGTTACTTACACATGACACATTGTCCCCAGCCCTGTCCCCATCAGCCCCTGCACCTGTGTTACTGGAGACATCACTGACACCATGTTACCTGCTCCTATTATACTGCCCAGTGGTGATTGTTACTTACACATGACACATTGTCCCCAGCCCTGTCCCCATCAGCCCCCGCACCTGTGTTACTGGAGACATCACTGACACCATGTTACCTGCTCCTATTATACTGCCCAGTGGTGATTGTTACTTACACATGACACATTGTCCCCAGCCCTGTCCCCATCAGCCCCCGCACCTGTGTTACTGGGGACATCACTGACACCATGTTACCTGCTCCTATTATACTGTACAGTGGTGATTGTTACTTACACATGACACATTGTCCCCAGCCCTGTCCTCATCAGCCCCCGCACCTGTGTTACTGGAGACATCACTGACACCATGTTACCTGCTCCTATTATACTGCCCAGTGGTGATTGTTACTTACACATGACACATTGTCCCCCAGCCCTGTCCTCATCAGCCCCCGCACCTGTGTTACTGGGGACCTCACTGACACCATGTTACCTGCTCCTATTATACTGCCCAGTGGTGATTGTTACTTACACATGACACATTGTCCCCAGCCCTGTCCTCATCAGCCCCCGCACCTGTGTTACTGGAGACATCACTGACACCATGTTACCTGCTCCTATTATACTGCCCAGTGGTGATTGTTACTTACACATGACACATTGTCCCCAGCCCTGTCCCCATCAGCCCCCGCACCTGTGTTACTGGAGACATCACTGACACCATGTTACCTGCTCCTATTATACTGCCCAGTGGTGATTGTTACTTACACATGACACATTGTCCCCAGCCCTGTCCCCATCAGCCCCCGCACCTGTGTTACTGGAGACATCACTGACACCATGTTACCTGCTCCTATTATACTGCCCAGTGGTGATTGTTACTTACACATGACACATTGTCCCCAGCCCTGTCCCCATCAGCCCCCGCACCTGTGTTACTGGGGACATCACTGACACCATGCTACCTGCTCCTATTATACTGCCCAGTGGTGATTGTTACTTACACATGACACATTGTCCCCAGCCCTGTCCTCATCAGCCCCCGCACCTGTGTTACTGGAGACATCACTGACACCATGCTACCTGCTCCTATTATACTGCCCAGTGGTGATTGTTACTTACACATGACACATTGTCCCCAGTCCTGTCCTCATCAGCCCCCTGCACCTGTGTTACTGGGGACATCACTGACACCATGTTACCTGCTCCTATTATACTGCCCAGTGGTGATTGTTACTTACACATGACACATTGTCCCCAGCCCTGTCCCCATCAGCCCCGGCACCTGTGTTACTGGAGACATCACTGACACCATGTTACCTGCTCCTATTATACTGCCCAGTGGTGATTGTTACTTACACATGACACATTGTCCCCAGCCCTGTCCCCATCAGCCCCCGCACCTGTGTTACTGGGGACACCACTGACACCATGTTACCTGCTCCTATTATACTGCCCAGTGGTGATTGTTACTTACACATGGCACATTGTCCCCAGCCCTGTCCCCATCAGCCCCCGCACCTGTGTTACTGGGGACATCACTGACACCATGTTACCTGCTCCTATTATACTGCCCAGTGGTGATTGTTACTTACACATGACACATTGTCCCCAGCCCTGTCCCCATCAGCCCCTGCACCTGTGTTACTGGGGACATCACTGACACCATGTTACCTGCTCCTATTATACTGTACAGTGGTGATTGTTACTTACACATGACACATTGTCCCCCAGCCCTGTCCCCATCAGCCCTGCACCTGTGTTACTGGGGACATCACTGACACCATGTTACCTGCTCCTATTATACTGCCCAGTGGTGATTGTTACTTACACATGACACATTGTCCCCAGCCCTGTCCCCATCAGCCCCCGCACCTGTGTGACTGGAGACATCACTGACACCATGTTACCTGCTCCTATTATACTGCCCAGTGGTGATTGTTACTTACACATGACACATTGTCCCCAGCCCTGTCCCCATCAGCCCCTGCACCTGTGTTACTGGGGACACCACTGACACCATGTTACCTGCTCCTATTATACTGCCCAGTGGTGATTGTTACTTACACATGACACATTGTCCCCAGCCCTGTCCCCATCAGCCCCCGCACCTGTGTTACTGGAGACCTCACTGACACCATGTTACCTGCTCCTATTATACTGCCCAGTGGTGATTGTTACTTACACATGACACATTGTCCCCAGCCCTGTCCCCATCAGCCCCCGCACCTGTGTTACTGGAGACATCACTGACACCATGTTACCTGCTCCTATTATACTGCCCAGTGGTGATTGTTACTTACACATGACACATTGTCCCCAGCCCTGTCCCCATCAGCCCCCGCACCTGTGTTACTGGAGACATCACTGACGCCATGTTACCTGCTCCTATTATACTGCCCAGTGGTGATTGTTACTTACACATGACACATTGTCCCCAGCCCTGTCCCCATCAGCCCCTGCACCTGTGTTACTGGAGACATCACTGACACCATGTTACCTGCTCCTATTATACTGCCCAGTGGTGATTGTTACTTACACATGACACATTGTCCCCCAGCCCTGTCCCCATCAGCCCCTGCACCTGTGTTACTGGAGACATCACTGACACCATGTTACCTGCTCCTATTATACTGCCCAGTGGTGATTGTTACTTACACATGACACATTGCCCCCAGCCCTGTCCCCATCAGCCCCCGCACCTGTGTTACTGGAGACATCACTGACACCATGTTACCTGCTCCTATTATACTGCCCAGTGGTGATTGTTACTTACACATGACACATTGTCCCCAGCCCTGTCCCCATCAGCCCCCGCACCTGTGTTACTGGAGACATCACTGACACCATGTTACCTGCTCCTATTATACTGCCCAGTGGTGATTGTTACTTACACATGACACATTGTCCCCAGCCCTGTCCTCATCAGCCCCCGCACCTGTGTTACTGGAGACATCACTGACACCATGTTACCTGCTCCTATTATACTGCCCAGTGGTGATTGTTACTTACACATGACACATTGTCCCCAGCCCTGTCCTCATCAGCCCCCGCACCTGTGTTACTGGAGACATCACTGACACCATGTTACCTGCTCCTATTATACTGCCCAGTGGTGATTGTTACCTACACATGACACATTGTCCCCAGCCCTGTCCCCATCAGCCCCCACACCTGTGTTACTGGAGACATCACTGACACCATGTTACCTGCTCCTATTATACTGCCCAGTGGTGATTGTTACTTACACATGACACATTGTCCCCAGCCCTGTCCCCATCAGCCCCCGCACCTGTGTTACTGGGGACATCACTGACACCATGTTACCTGCTCCTATTATACTGCCCAGTGGTGATTGTTACTTACACATGACACATTGTCCCCAGCCCTGTCCCCATCAGCCCCCGCACCTGTGTTACTGGAGACATCACTGACACCATGTTACCTGCTCCTATTATACTGCCCAGTGGTGATTGTTACTTACACATGACACATTGTCCCCAGCCCTGTCCCCATCAGCCCCCGCACCTGTGTTACTGGGGACATCACTGACACCATGTTACCTGCTCCTATTATACTGCCCAGTGGTGATTGTTACTTACACATGACACATTGTCCCCAGCCCTGTCCTCATCAGCCCCCGCACCTGTGTTACTGGAGACATCACTGACACCATGTTACCTGCTCCTATTATACTGCCCAGTGGTGATTGTTACTTACACATGACACATTGTCCCCAGCCCTGTCCCCATCAGCCCCCGCACCTGTGTTACTGGGGACATCACTGACACCATGTTACCTGCTCCAATTATACTGCCCAGTGGTGATTGTTACTTACACATGACACATTGTCCCCAGCCCTGTCCCCATCAGCCCCTGCACCTGTGTTACTGGAGACATCACTGACACCATGTTACCTGCTCCTATTATACTGCCCAGTGGTGATTGTTACTTACACATGACACATTGTCCCCAGCCCTGTCCCCATCAGCCCCTGCACCTGTGTTACTGGAGACATCACTGACACCATGTTACCTGCTCCTATTATACTGCCCAGTGGTGATTGTTACTTACACATGACACATTGTCCCCAGCCCTGTCCCCATCAGCCCCCGCACCTGTGTTACTGGAGACATCACTGACACCATGTTACCTGCTCCTATTATACTGCCCAGTGGTGATTGTTACTTACACATGACACATTGTCCCCAGCCCTGTCCCCATCAGCCCCTGCACCTGTGTTACTGGAGACATCACTGACACCATGTTACCTGCTCCTATTATACTGCCCAGTGGTGATTGTTACTTACACATGACACATTGTCCCCAGCCCTGTCCCCATCAGCCCCTGCACCTGTGTTACTGGAGACATCACTGACACCATGCTACCTGCTCCTATTATACTGCCCAGTGGTGATTGTTACTTACACATGACACATTGTCCCCAGCCCTGTCCCCATCAGCCCCTGCACCTGTGTTACTGGAGACATCACTGACACCATGCTACCTGCTCCTATTATACTGCCCAGTGGTGATTGTTACTTACACATGACACATTGTCCCCAGCCCTGTCCCCATCAGCCCCCGCACCTGTGTTACTGGGGACATCACTGACACCATGTTACCTGCTCCTATTATACTGCCCAGTGGTGATTGTTACTTACACATGACACATTGTCCCCAGCCCTGTCCCCATCAGCCCCCGCACCTGTGTTACTGGGGACATCACTGACACCATGTTACCTGCTCCTATTATACTGCCCAGTGGTGATTGTTACTTACACATGACACATTGTCCCCAGCCCTGTCCCCATCAGCCCCCGCACCTGTGTTACTGGGGACATCACTGACACCATGTTACCTGCTCCTATTATACTGCCCAGTGGTGATTGTTACTTACACATGACACATTGTCCCCAGCCCTGTCCCCATCAGCCCCTGCACCTGTGTTACTGGAGACATCACTGACACCATGTTACCTGCTCCTATTATACTGCCCAGTGGTGATTGTTACTTACACATGACACATTGTCCCCAGCCCTGTCCCCATCAGCCCCCGCACCTGTGTTACTGGAGACATCACTGACACCATGTTACCTGCTCCTATTATACTGCCCAGTGGTGATTGTTACTTACACATGACACATTGTCCCCAGTCCTGTCCCCATCAGCCCCCGCACCTGTGTTACTGGGGACATCACTGACACCATGTTACCTGCTCCTATTATACTGCCCAGTGGTGATTGTTACTTACACATGACACATTGTCCCCAGCCCTGTCCCCATCAGCCCCCGCACCTGTGTTACTGGGGACATCACTGACACCATGTTACCTGCTCCTATTATACTGCCCAGTGGTGATTGTTACTTACACATGACACATTGTCCCCAGCCCTGTCCCCATCAGCCCCCGCACCTGTGTTACTGGAGACATCACTGACACCATGTTACCTGCGACTATTATACTGCCCAGTGGTGATTGTTACTTACACATGACACATTGTCCCCAGCCCTGTCCCCATCAGCCCCCGCACCTGTGTTACTGGAGACATCACTGACACCATGTTACCTGCTCCTATTATACTGCCCAGTGGTGATTGTTACTTACACATGACACATTGTCCCCAGCCCTGTCCCCATCAGCCCCCGCACCTGTGTTACTGGAGACATCACTGACACCATGTTACCTGCTCCTATTATACTGCCCAGTGGTGATTGTTACTTACACATGACACATTGTCCCCAGCCCTGTCCTCATCAGCCCCCGCACCTGTGTTACTGGAGACATCACTGACACCATGTTACCTGCTCCTATTATACTGCCCAGTGGTGATTGTTACTTACACATGACACATTGTCCCCCAGCCCTGTCCCCATCAGCCCCCGCACCTGTGTTACTGGAGACATCACTGACACCATGTTACCTGCTCCTATTATACTGCCCAGTGGTGATTGTTACTTACACATGACACATTGTCCCCAGCCCTGTCCCCATCAGCCCCCGCACCTCTGCTACTGGAGACATCACTGACACCATGTTACCTGCTCCTATTATACTGCCCAGTGGTGATTGTTACTTACACATGACACATTGTCCCCAGCCCTGTCCCCATCAGCCCCTGCACCTGTGTTACTGGGGACATCACTGACACCATGTTACCTGCTCCTATTATACTGCCCAGTGGTGATTGTTACTTACACATGACACATTGTCCCCAGCCCTGTCCCCATCAGCCCCTGCACCTGTGTTACTGGGGACATCACTGACACCATGTTACCTGCTCCTATTATACTGCCCAGTGGTGATTGTTACTTACACATGACACATTGTCCCCAGCCCTGTCCCCATCAGCCCCCGCACCTGTGTTACTGGAGACATCACTGACACCATGTTACCTGCTCCTATTATACTGCCCAGTGGTGATTGTTACTTACACATGACACATTGTCCCCAGTCCTGTCCCCATCAGCCCCCGCACCTGTGTTACTGGGGACATCACTGACACCATGTTACCTGCTCCTATTATACTGCCCAGTGGTGATTGTTACTTACACATGACACATTGTCCCCAGCCCTGTCCCCATCAGCCCCCGCACCTGTGTTACTGGAGACATCACTGACACCATGTTACCTGCTCCTATTATACTGCCCAGTGGTGATTGTTACTTACACATGACACATTGTCCCCAGCCCTGTCCTCATCAGCCCCCGCACCTGTGTTACTGGGGACATCACTGACACCATGTTACCTGCTCCTATTATACTGCCCAGTGGTGATTGTTACTTACACATGACACATTGTCCCCAGCCCTGTCCCCATCAGCCCCCGCACCTGTGTTACTGGGGACATCACTGACACCATGTTACCTGCTCCTATTATACTGCCCAGTGGTGATTGTTACTTACACATGACACAGTGTCCCCAGCCCTGCCCCAATCAGCCCCCGCACCTGTGTTACTGGAGACATCACTGACACCATGTTACCTGCTCCTATTATACTGCCCAGTGGTGATTGTTATTACACATGACACATTGTCCCCAGCCCTGTCCCCATCAGCCCCCGCACCTGTGTTACTGGAGACATCACTGACACCATGTTACCTGCTCCTATTATACTGCCCAGTGGTGATTGTTACTTACACATGACACATTGTCCCCAGCCCTGTCCCCATCAGCCCCCGCACCTGTGTTACTGGAGACATCACTGACACCATGTTACCTGCTCCTATTATACTGCCCAGTGGTGATTGTTACTTACACATGACACATTGTCCCCAGCCCTGTCCCCATCAGCCCCCGCACCTGTGTTACTGGAGACATCACTGACACCATGTTACCTGCTCCTATTATACTGCCCAGTGGTGATTGTTACTTACACATGACACATTGGGGGTCATTTACTAAGGGCCCGATTCGCGTTTTCCCGACGTGTTACCCGAATATTTCTGATTTGCGCCGATTGTACCTGAATTGCCCCGGGTTTTTGGCGCACGCGATCGGAATTTGGCGCATCGGCGCCGGTATGCACGCGACGGAAATCGGGGGGCGTGGCCGAACGAAAACCCGACGTATTCGGAAAAACCGCCGCATTTAAAAAAAAATTTGTGTCGCGAAAATTTCACTCACCTTCATCTTGGATAGGCCGGTGTATTTCGAGGCATTCCAGCGGACTTCAGTGCAGCAGCGCCACCTGGTGGACGGCGGAGGAACTGCATTGATGAATCCCGGCCGGACCCGAATCCAGCGCAGAGAACGCGCCGCTGGATCGCGAACGGACCGGGTAAGTAAATGTGCCCCATTGTCCCCAGCCCTGTCCCCATCAGCCCCCGCACCTGTGTTACTGGGGACATCACTGACACCATGTTACCTGCTCCTATTATACTGCCCAGTGGTGATTGTTACTTACACATGACACATTGTCCCCAGCCCTGTCCCCATCAGCCCCCGCACCTGTGTTACTGGAGACATCACTGACACCATGTTACCTGCTCCTATTATACTGCCCAGTGGTGATTGTTACTTACACATGACACATTGTCCCCAGCCCTGTCCCCATCAGCCCCCGCACCTGTGTTACTGGGGACATCACTGACACCATGTTACCTGCTCCTATTATACTGCCCAGTGGTGATTGTTACTTACACATGACACATTGTCCCCCAGCCCTGTCCCCATCAGCCCCCGCACCTGTGTTACTGGAGACATCACTGACACCATGTTACCTGCTCCTATTATACTGCCCAGTGGTGATTGTTACTTACACATGACACATTGTCCCCAGCCCTGTCCTCATCAGCCCCCGCACCTGTGTTACTGGAGACATCACTGACACCATGTTACCTGCTCCTATTATACTGCCCAGTGGTGATTGTTACTTACACATGACACATTGTCCCCAGCCCTGTCCCCATCAGCCCCCGCACCTGTGTTACTGGAGACATCACTGACACCATGTTACCTGCTCCTATTATACTGCCCAGTGGTGATTGTTACTTACACATGACACATTGTCCCCAGCCCTGTCCTCATCAGCCCCCGCACCTGTGTTACTGGAGACATCACTGACACCATGTTACCTGCTCCTATTATACTGCCCAGTGGTGATTGTTACTTACACATGACACATTGTCCCCAGCCCTGTCCCCATCAGCCCCCGCACCTGTGTTACTGGGGACATCACTGACACCATGTTACCTGCTCCTATTATACTGCCCAGTGGTGATTGTTACTTACACATGACACATTGTCCCCAGCCCTGTCCCCATCAGCCCCCGCACCTGTGTTACTGGGGACATCACTGACACCATGTTACCTGCTCCTATTATACTGCCCAGTGGTGATTGTTACTTACACATGACACATTGTCCCCAGCCCTGTCCCCATCAGCCCCCGCACCTGTGTTACTGGGGACATCACTGACACCATGTTACCTGCTCCTATTATACTGCCCAGTGGTGATTGTTACTTACACATGACACATTGTCCCCAGCCCTGTCCCCATCAGCCCCCGCACCTGTGTTACTGGAGACATCACTGACACCATGTTACCTGCTCCTATTATACTGCCCAGTGGTGATTGTTACTTACACATGACACATTGTCCCCAGCCCTGTCCCCATCAGCCCCCGCACCTGTGTTACTGGAGACATCACTGACACCATGTTACCTGCTCCTATTATACTGCCCAGTGGTGATTGTTACTTACACATGACACATTGTCCCCAGCCCTGTCCTCATCAGCCCCCGCACCTGTGTTACTGGAGACATCACTGACACCATGTTACCTGCTCCTATTATACTGCCCAGTGGTGATTGTTACTTACACATGACACATTGTCCCCAGCCCTGTCCTCATCAGCCCCCGCACCTGTGTTACTGGAGACATCACTGACACCATGTTACCTGCTCCTATTATACTGCCCAGTGGTGATTGTTACTTACACATGACACATTGTCCCCAGCCCTGTCCCCATCAGCCCCCGCACCTGTGTTACTGGGGACATCACTGACACCATGTTACCTGCTCCTATTATACTGCCCAGTGGTGATTGTTACTTACACATGACACATTGTCCCCAGCCCTGTCCCCATCAGCCCCCGCACCTGTGTTACTGGAGACATCACTGACACCATGTTACCTGCTCCTATTATACTGCCCAGTGGTGATTGTTACTTACACATGACACATTGTCCCCAGCCCTGTCCCCATCAGCCCCCGCACCTGTGTTACTGGGGACATCACTGACACCATGTTACCTGCTCCTATTATACTGCCCAGTGGTGATTGTTACTTACACATGACACATTGTCCCCAGCCCTGTCCCCATCAGCCCCCGCACCTGTGTTACTGGAGACATCACTGACACCATGTTACCTGCTCCTATTATACTGCCCAGTGGTGATTGTTACTTACACATGACACATTGTCCCCAGCCCTGTCCCCATCAGCCCCCGCACCTGTGTTACTGGAGACATCACTGACACCATGTTACCTGCTCCTATTATACTGCCCAGTGGTGATTGTTACTTACACATGACACATTGTCCCCAGCCCTGTCCCCATCAGCCCCTGCACCTGTGTTACTGGAGACATCACTGACACCATGTTACCTGCTCCTATTATACTGCCCAGTGGTGATTGTTACTTACATATGACACATTGTCCCCCAGCCCTGTCCCCATCAGCCCCTGCACCTGTGTTACTGGAGACATCACTGACACCATGTTACCTGCTCCTATTATACTGCCCAGTGGTGATTGTTACTTACACATGACACATTGTCCCCAGCCCTGTCCTCATCAGCCCCCGCACCTGTGTTACTGGAGACATCACTGACACCATGTTACCTGCTCCTATTATACTGCCCAGTGGTGATTGTTACTTACACATGACACATTGTCCCCAGCCCTGTCCCCATCAGCCCCCGCACCTGTGTTACTGGAGACATCACTGACACCATGGCCGCTGCTCCGCCTAAGGCGCCTGCAATGAAGGGGAAATGTGTTTTGGGGGAAAAAGTTCATTTTCTAGGTAAATACTGACTGTGTAATGAATTGCTGTTAAGCTGATCCTCTTTATAACATTCTGGAGAATATGCAAATTACCATTATAACACCTGATGCCGGAGACTTTGTAACAATTACCATTTGTATCATTCTCACAACTTATGGCCATGACTGTATGTGACCTCCGTATACTCTGTGCTGTGCATGTGACCTCCGTATACTCTGTGCTGTGCATGTGACCTCCGTATACTCTGTGCTGTACATGTAACCTCCGTATACTCTGTGCTGTGTATGTAACCTCCGTATACTCTGTGCTGTACATGTGACCTCTGTATACTCTGTGCTGTACATGTAACCTCCGTATACTCTGTGCTGTGCATGTGACCTCTGTATACTCTGTGCTGTGCATGTGACCTCTGTATACTCTGTGCTGTGCATGTGACCTCCGTATACTCTGTGCTGTGCATGTGACCTCCGTATACTCTGTGCTGTGCATGTGACCTCCGTATACTCTGTGCTGTACATGTGACCTCCGTATACTCTGTGCTGTACATGTGACCTCTGTATACTCTGTGCTGTACATGTGACCTCGGTATACTCTGTGCTGTACATGTGACCTCCGTATACTCTGTGCTGTGCATGTGACCTCTGTATACTCTGTGCTGTGCATGTGACCTCTGTATACTCTGTGCTGTACATGTGACCTCGGTATACTCTGTGCTGTACATGTGACCTCCGTATACTCTGTGCTGTACATGTGACCTCCGTATACTCTGTGCTGTACATGTGACCTCCGTATACTCTGTGCTGTACATGTGACCTCGGTATACTCTGTGCTGTACATGTGACCTCTGTATACTCTGTGCTGTACATGTAACCTCCGTATACTCTGTGCTGTACATGTGACCTCCGTATACTCTGTGCTGTGCATGTGACCTCTGTATACTCTGTGCTGTGCATGTGACCTCTGTATACTCTGTGCTGTACATGTGACCTCGGTATACTCTGTGCTGTACATGTGACCTCCGTATACTCTGTGCTGTACATGTGACCTCGGTATACTCTGTGCTGTACATGTGACCTCTGTATACTCTGTGCTGTACATGTAACCTCCGTATACTCTGTGCTGTACATGTGACCTCCGTATACTCTGTGCTGTACATGTGACCTCTGTATACTCTGTGCTGTACATGTGACCTCCGTATACTCTGTGCTGTGTATGTGACCTCCGTATACTCTGTGCTGTACATGTGACCTCTGTATACTCTGTGCTGTACATGTGACCTCCGTATACTCTGTGCTGTGCATGTGACCTCCGTATACTCTGTGCTGTACATGTGACCTCTGTATACTCTGTGCTGTACATGTAACCTCCGTATACTCTGTGCTGTACATGTGACCTCCGTATACTCTGTGCTGTACATGTAACCTCCGTATACTCTGTGCTGTACATGTGCATACCTCCCAACATTTGGGAAAAGGAAAGAGGGACAAAATGGCGGCATGCGTAGCGTGCCGCGGCGATCCCCCTAAGCCACACCCCCAATCACTCCCTGGCCACGCCCCAAATTTTAACCATATTAAAAATAATAAAAATCATAATTTAAAAAAAAAAAAAATGATCCTCATTGGGATTTGAACCCAGAACCTGCAGTGTCCATGTACAATAATAACACAGCGCCTCAACCCACTGAGCTATAACCTCTGTGATTAACAAGTGGAGAATTTTGGTAACTAAGAACTATGACTATATACTGCCTTGGTATATAGGGAGGGATCTTCTCAGATTATTGTAATTATTGAGACTATTATTATTATTATTATTATTATTGAGATGATTATTATTATTTTTACCATTATTAATAATCATCTCCATAATAATAAAATTTATAATAATAATAATAATAATAATAGTCTGAATAATTACAATAATAACCTCTGAGAAGATCCCTCTCTATATATCAGTGCATTAGTCTGTGTCACAGTGTAACACTGGCAGATAACATGTCTTACTTACCAGAAATCCTCAGCTCTGTATCACTGGGCTTATAGCTCAGTTAGTTGAGCTCCTGTCTGCAGTGCACAGGGTCCCAGGTTCGAATCTCAGCCTGGCCAAAACTTTATGTAATTTAATTATATAAAGAGCTTGTGTCTGGGGAAGCCCTGGAGACCATATATGGACAGATACTGATCAGACCTGATGACGTGGTCCCTGCTCTCTCAGCTAAGCCGACACTTCCCTGAAAAGGATTCCCTGCCCGATGTCTGCTCTGGGGAACCCTAGGAGATGCAGTGACCATATATGGACAGATAGAGATCTGACCTGATGACGTGGTCCCTGCTCTCTCCGCTAAGCCGACACTTCTCTGAAAAGGATTCCCTGCCCGATGTCTGCTCTGGGGAAGCCTAGGAGATGCAGTGACCATATATGGACAGATAGAGATCTGACCTGATGACGTGGTCCCTGCTCTCCGCTAAGCCCGACACTTCTCTGAAAAGGATTCCCTGCCCGATGTCTGCTCTGGGGAACCCTAGGAGATGCAGTGACCATATATGGACAGATAGAGATCTGACCTGATGACGTGGTCCCTGCTCTCTCCGCTAAGCCGACACTTCTCTGAAAAGGATTCCCTGCCCGATGTCTGCTCTGGGGAACCCTAGGAGATGCAGTGACCATATATGGACAGATGCTGATCTGAAGCTGATGACGTGGTCCCTGCTCTCCACTAAGCCGACACTTCTCTGAAAAGGATTCCCTCCCGATGTCTGCTCTGGGGAACCCTAGGAGATGTAGTGACCATATATGGACAGATGGTGATCTGACCTGATGACGTGGTCCCTGCTCTCCGGCTGAGCCGACACTTCTCTGAAAAGGATTCCCTCCCGATGTCTGCTCTGGGGAACCCTAGGAGATGCAGTGACCATATATGGACAGATGCTGATCTGACCTGATGACGTGGTCCCTGCTCTGCGCTAAGCCCGACACTTCTCTGAAAAGGATTCCCTGCCCGATGTCTGCTCTGGGGAACCCTAGGAGATGCAGTGACCATATATGGACAGATGGTGATCTGACCTGATGACGTGGTCCCTGCTCTCCGGCTGAGCCGACACTTCTCTGAAAAGGATTCCCTGCCCGATGTCTGCTCTGGGGAACCCTAGGAGATGCAGCGACCATATATGGACAGATCTGAAGCTGATGACGTGGTCCCTGCTCTCTCCGCTAAGCCCGACACTTCTCTGAAAAGGATTCCCTCCCCATGTCTGTAGAAGCCATTCTGTACTGTGAGTTCAGACTTTCAAAGTATTTACTATGCGGACACAGCGCCGGGACAAAGCGGGACCTGGGGGGAAAATTCGTGACAATATCATAGCTGCCCGGGACGCGGGGCAGGGGTACGAAAAGCGGGAAAGTCCCGGCAAAATCGGGACGGTTGGGAGCTATGGTGTACTATATACTATATACTTCTCTGTGACCTCTCATAGGAGCAGCACAGTTCTCTCCTGAAACCCTCTGTGCTGCGGTGCAGTTTGTACCTCCCTGGGGAATTGTTTTGCTTCCTTTTTCTTTGTACAATTTTTGGTAGTTCGAGACTTAATGTGCAGAATGGCGCAGCGCCCCGGGGTGTAACGCAGGAGCCGGACTTATCTCTGGAGCCCCGATGTTTGTTCAGCTTGTGCCACTTTAGGGCTTGAAATTGTCCCATTCTTGCACCAAGTCCCAAAATAGAGAACAGGCCCGACTTACCTGTGGGAACTATTATTTAGGTCTAAAAAGTCACAAAAGAGACAGACAACTAATCACATGGGGGGGGAGCTCAAGGTACATCGCAACGATCAAGGATCCGAAAAACGGTAATACATGAGTCTACATGATGAGTGCAGCTGAGATGTAAGTGTGCACTCACCCCCAGTGACCGATCCCAGACCCTACACCCCGAGTGTCCCCACACGTGACCGATACCAGACCCTACACCCCGTGTGTCCCCACGTGTGACCGATACCAGACCCTACACCCGGAGTGTCCCCACACAAGACCGATAACAGACCCTACACCCCGAGTGTCCCCACACATGACCGATACCAGACCCTACACCCCGAGTGTCCCCACACGTGACCGATACCCAACCCTACACCCCGAGTGTCCCCACACGTGACCGATACCAGACCCTACACCCGAAGTGTCCCCACACGTGACCGATACCAGACCCTACACCCCGAGTGTCCCCACACATGACCGATACCAGACCCTACAACTGGAGTGTCCCCACACGTGACCGATACCAGACCCTACACCCCGAGTGTCCCCACACGTGACCGATACCAGACCCTACACCCCGAGTGTCCCCACACATGACCGATACCAGACCCTACAACTGGAGTGTCCCCAATACGTGACCGATACCAGACCCTACACCCCGAGTGTCCCCACACGTGGCTGATACCAGACCCTACAACTGGAGTGTCCCCACACATGACGGATACCAGTTCCTACACCCCAAGTGTCCCCACACGTGATGGATACCAGTTCCTACACCCCGAGTGTCCCCACACGTGACCGATACCAGACCCTACACCCCGAGAGTCCACACACGAGACCGATACCAGACCCTACACAACGAGAGTCCATACACGTGACCGATACCAGACCCTACACCCCGAGTGTCCCCACGTGTGACCGATACCAGACCCTACACCTCGTGTGTCCCCACGTGTGACCGATACCAGACCCTACACCCCGAGTGTCCCCACACGTGACCGATACCAGACCCTACACCCCGAGTGTCCCCACATGTGACCGATAACAGACCCTACACCCCGAGTGTCCCCACACAAGACCAATACCAGACCCTACACCCCGAGAGTCCACACACGAGACCGATACCAGACCCTACACAACGAGAGTCCACACACGTGACCGATACCAGACCCTACACCCCGAGTGTCCCCACGTGTGACCGATACCAGACCCTACACCCCGAGTGCCCCACACGTGACCGATACCAGACCCTACACCCCGAGTGTCCCCACGTGTGACCGATACCAGACCCTACACCCCGAGTGTCCCCACACAAGACCAATACCAGACCCTACACCCCGAGTGTCCCCACATGTGACCAATACCAGACCCTACACACCGAATGTCCCCACACGTGACCGATACCAGACCCTACACACCGAGAGTCCCCACACATGACCGATACTAGAACCTACACCCCGAGTGTCCCCACACGTGACCGATACCAGACCCTACACCCCGAGTGTCCCCACACGTGACCGATACCAGACCCTACACCCCGAGTGTCCCCACACGTGACCGATACCAGACCCTACAACTGGAGTGTCCCCAATACGTGACCGATACCAGACCCTACACCCTGAGTGTCCCCACACGTGACCGATACCAGACCCTACACCCCGAGTGTCCCCACACGTGACCGATACCAGACCCTACAACTGGAGTGTCCCCAATACGTGACCGATACCAGACCCTACACCCGAGTGTCCCCACACGTGGCTGATACCAGACCCTACAACTGGAGTGTCCCCACACATGACCCATACCCGGCCCTACACCCGGAGTGTCCCCAAACGTGACCGATAACAGACCCTACACCCCGAGTGTCCCCACACAAGACCAATACCAGACCCTACACCCCGAGTGTCCCCACACGTGACCGATACCAGACCCTACACCCCGAGTGTCCCCACACGTGACCGATGCCAAACCCTACACCCCAAGTGCCCCCACACGTGACCGATACCAGACCCTACACCCCGAGTGTCCCCACACGTGACCGATACCAGACCCTACACCCCGAGTGTCGCCACACGTGACTGATACCAGACCCTACACCCGAGTGTCCCCACACACGACGGATACCAGTTCCTACACCCCAAGTGTCCCCACACTTGACCGATACCAGACCCTACACCCCAAGTGTCCCCACACGTGACCGATACCAGATCCTACACCCCGAGTGCCCCCACACGTGACCGATACCAGACCCTACACCCCGAGTGTCCCCACACGTGACCGATACCAGACCCTACACCCCGAGTGTCCCCACACGTGACCGATACCAGACCCTGCACCCGGAGTGTCCCCACACAAGACCGATACCAGACCCTAAACCCCGAGTGTCCCCACACATGACCGATACCAGACCCTACTCCCCGAGTGTCCCCACACACGACGGATACCAGTTCCTACACCCCAAGTGTCCCCACACGTGACCAATACCAGACCCTACACCCCGAGTGTCCCCACACGTGACCGATGCCAAACCCGACACCCCGAGTGTCCCACACGTGACCGATACCAGACCCTACACCCCGAGTGTCCCCACACGTGACGGATACCAGTTCCTACACCCCGAGTGTCCCCACACGTGACGCATTCCAGACCCTACAACCGGAGTGTCCCCACACGTGACCGATACCAGACCCTACACCCCGAGTGTCCCCACACATGACGGATACCAGACCTTACACCCCGAGTGTCTCCACACATGACCGATACCAGACCCTACACCCGGAGTGTCCCCACACGTGACCGATGCCAAACCCTACACCCCAAGTGCCCCGACACGTGACCGATACCAGACCTTGCACCCCGAGTGTCCCCACACATGACGGATACCAGACCTTACACCCCGAGTGTCCCCACACGTGACCGATACTAGACCCTACACCCCAAGTGTCCCCACACGTGACTGATACAGAACCCTACACCCGGAGTGTCCCCACACGTCACCGATACCAGACACTACACCCCAAGTGTCCCCACACGTGACCGATACCAGATCCTACACCCCGAGTGCCCCCACACGTGACCCATACTAGCCCCTACACCCGGAGTGTCCCCACACGTGACCGATACCAGACCCTACACCCCGAGTGTCCCCACACATGACCGATACCAGACCCTACACCCCGAGTGTCCCCACACATGACCGATACCAGACCCTACACCCCGAGTGTCCCCACACATGACCGATACCAGACCCTACACCCCGAGTGTCCCCACACATGATGGATACCAGTTCCTACACCCCAAGTGTCCCCACACGTGACCGATACCAGACCCTACACCCCGAGTTTCCCCACACGTGACCGATACCAGACCCTACACCCCGAGTGTCCCCACACGTGACCGATACCAGACCCTGCACCCGGAGTGTCCCCACACAAGACCGATACCAGACCCTACACCCCGAGTGTCCCCACACATGACCGATACCAGACCCTACTCCCCGAGTGTCCCCACACACGACGGATACCAGTTCCTACACCCCAAGTGTCCCCACACGTGACCGATAACAGACCCTACACCCCGAGTGTCCCCACACGTGACCAATACCAGACCCTACACCCCGAGTGTCCCCACACGTGACCGATGCCAAACCGGACACCCCGAGTGTCCCACACGTGACCGATATCAGACCCTACACCCCGAGTGTCCCCACACGTGACGGATACCAGTTCCTACACCCCGAGTGTCCCCACACGTGACGCATTCCAGACCCTACAACCGGAGTGTCCCCAATACGTGACCGATACCAGACCCTACACCCCGAGTGTCCCCACACATGACGGATACCAGACCTTACACCCCGAGTGTCCCCACACATGACCGATACCAGACCCTACACCCGGAGTGTCCCCACACGTGACCGATGCCAAATCCTACACCCCGAGTGTCCCCACACGTGACCGATACCAGACCCTACACCCCGAGTGTCCCCACACATGACGAATACCAGACCTTACACCCCGAGTGTCCCCACACGTGACCGATACTAGACCCTACACCCCAAGTGTCCCCACACGTGACTGATACAGAACCCTACACCCGGAGTGTCCCCACACGTCACCGATACCAGACACTACACCCTAAGTGTCCCCACACGTGACCGATACCAGATCCTACACCCCGAGTGCCCCCACACGTGACCCATACTAGCCCCTACACCCGGAGTGTCCCCACACGTGACCGATACCAGACCCTACACCCCGAGTGTCCCCACACGAGACCGATACCAGACCCTACACCCCGAGTGTCCCCACACATGACCGATACCAGACCCTACACCCCGAGTGTCCCCACACATGACGGATACCAGTTCCTACACCCCAAGTGTCCCCACACGTGACCGATACCAGACCCTACACCCCGAGTGTCCCCACACAAGAACGATAACAGACCCTACACCCCGAGTGTCCCCACACGTGACCGATACCAGACCCTATACCCCAAGTGTCCCCACACGTGACCAATGCCAAACCCTACACCCCAAGTGCCCCCACACGTGACCGATACCAGACCCTACACCCCGAGTGTCCCCACACGTGACTGCTACCAGACCCTACAACCGGAGTGTCCCCAATACGTGACCGATACCAGACCCTACACCCGGAGTGTCCCCACACATGACGGATACCAGACCCTACACCCCGAGTGTCCCCACACGTGAGCGATACTAGACCCTACACCCCGAGTGTCCCCACACGAGACTGATACCAGACCCTACACCCCGAGTGTCCCCACACGTGACCGATACCAGACCCTACACCCCGAGTGTCCCCGCAAGTGACTGATAACAGACCCTATACCCCGAGTGTCCCCACACATGACGGATACCAGACCCTACACCCCGAGTGTCCCCACACATGACGGATACCAGACCCTACACCCCGAGTGTCCCCACAAGTGACCGATACCAGACCCTGCAGACCCGATACCAGACCCTACACCCCGAGTGTCCCCACAAGTGACCGATACCAGACCCTGCATCCCAAGTGTCCCCGCACGTGACTGATACCAGACCCTACACCCCGAGTGTCCCCACACATGACGAATACCAGTTCCTACACCCCGAGTGTCCCCACACGTGACCCATACTAGACCCTACACCCCGAGTGTCCCCACACGTGACTAATACCCGACCCTGCACACCGAGTGTCCCCACACGTGACCGATACCCGACCCTACACCCCGAGTGACCCCACACGTGACCAATACCCCGACCCTACACCCCGTGTGTCCCAACACGTGACCGATACCAGACCCTGCACCCCGAGTGTCCCCACACGTGACCGATACCAGACTCTACACCCCGAGTGTCCCAACACGTGACCGATACCAGACCCTACACCCCGAGTGTCCCCACACGTGACCAATACCCGACCCTACACCCCGAGTGTCCCCACACGTGACCGATACCAGACCCTACACCCAGAGTGTCCCCACACATGACCGATACCAGACCCTACACCTTAAGTGCCCCCACACGTGACCGATACCAGAACCTACACCCGGAGTGTCCCCACACGTGTCCGATACCAGACCCTACACCCCGAGTGCCCCCACACGTAACCTATACAAGACGCTAAACCCGGAGTGTCCCCACACATGATCGATACCAGACCCTACACCCAAAGTGTCACCACACAATACCGATACCAGACGCTACACCCGGAGTGTCCGTACACGTGACCGATACCACACCCTACACCCCAAGTGTTCCCACACGTGACCGATACCAGACCCTATACCCCGAGTGTCCCCACACATGACTGATATCAGACCCTACACCCCGAGTGTCCCCACAAGTGACTGATACCAGACCCTACACCCCAAGTGTACCCACACGTTACCGATACCAGACCCTACATCCGGAGTGTCAGCACACGTGACCGATACCAGACCCTACAACTGGAGTGTCCCCACGTGTGACCGATACCAGACCCTACACCCCGAGTGTCCCCACACGTGACCAATACCAGACCCTACACCCCGAGTGTCCCCACTCGTCACCGATACCAGACACTACACCCCAAGTGTCCCCACACGTGACCGATACCAGATCCTACACCCCGAGTGTCCCCACACGTGACCAATACCAGACCCTACACCCCGAGTGTCCCCACTCGTCACCGATACCAGACACTACACCCCAAGTGTCCCCACACGTGACCGATACCAGATCCTACACCCCGAGTGCCCCCACACGTGACCGATACCAGACCCTACACCCCGAGTGTCCCCACACGTGACCGATACCAGACCCTATACCCCGAGTGTCCCCACACGTGACCGATGCCAAACCCTACACCCCAAGTGCCCCCACACGTGAGCGATACTAGACCCTACACCCCGAGTGTCCCCACACGAGACTGATACCAGACCCTACACCCCGAGTGTCCCCACACGTGACCGATACCAGACCCTATACCCCGAGTGTCCCCACACATGACTAATATCAGACCCTACACCCCGAGTATCCCCACAAGTGACTGATACCAGACCCTACACCTCAAGTGTCCCCACACGTTACCGATACCAGACCCTACAACCGGAGTGTCCGCACACGTGACCGATACCAGACCCTACACCCCGAGTGTCCCCACACGTGACCGATACCAGACCCTACACCCCAAGTGTCCCCACACGTGACTGATACAGAACCCTACACCCGGAGTGTCCCCACACGTCACCGATACCAGACACTACACCCCAAGTGTCCCCACACGTGACCGATACCAGATCCTACACCCCGAGTGTCCCCACACGTGACCGATACCGGACCCTACACCCGGAGTGTCCCCACACGTGACCGATACCAGACCCTACACCCCAAGTGTCCCCACACGTGACCGATACCAGACTCTACACCCTGAGTGTCCCCACACATGACCGATGCCAAACCCTACACCCCGAGTGTCCCCACACGTGACCGATACCAGACCCTACACCCCGAGTGTCCCCACATGTGACCGATACCAGACCCTACACCCCGAGTGTCCCCACACATGACCGATACCAGACCCTACACCCCGAGTGTCCCCACACATGACGGATACCAGTTCCTACACCCCAAGTGTCCCCACACGTGACCGATACCAGACCCTACACCCCGAGTGTCCCTACACAAGAACGATAACAGACCCTACACCCCGAGTGTCCCCACACGTGATCGATACCAGACCCTATACCCCGAGTGTCCCCACACGTGACCGATGCCAAACCCTACACCCCAAGTGCCCCCACACGTGACCGATACCAGACCCTACACCCCGAGTGTCCCCACACGTGACTGCTACCAGACCCTACAACCGGAGTGTCCCCAATACGTGACCGATACCAGACCCTACACCCGGAGTGTCCCCACACATGACGGATACCAGACCCTACACCCCGAGTGTCCCCACACGTGAGCGATACTAGACCCTACACCCCGAGTGTCCCCACACGAGACTGATACCAGACCCTACACCCCGAGTGTCCCCACACGTGAGCGATACTAGACCCTACACCCCGAGTGTCCCCACACGAGACTGATACCAGACCCTACACCCCGAGTGTCCCCACACGTGACCGATACCAGACCCTACACCCCGAGTGTCCCCGCAAGTGACTGATAACAGACCCTATACCCCGAGTGTCCCCACACATGACGGATACCAGACCCTACACCCCGAGTGTCCCCACACATGACGGATACCAGACCCTGTACCCCGAGTGTCCCCACACATGACTGATACCAGACCCTACACCCCGAGTGTCCCCACACGTGACTGATACCAGACCCTACACCCGGAGTGTCCCCACACATGACAAATACCAGTTCCTACTCCCCAAGTGTCCCCACACGTGACCCATACTAGACCCTACACCCCGAGTGTCCCCACACGTGACCAATACCCGACCCTACACCCCGTGTGTCCCCACACGTGACCGATACCAGACCCTACACCCCGAGTGACCCCACACGTGACCAATACCCGACCCTACACCCCGTGTGTCCCCACACGTGACCGATACCAGACCCTGCACCCCGAGTGTCCCCACACGTGACAGATACCCGACCCTACACCCCGAGTGACCCCACACGTGACCAATACCCGACGCTACACCCCGTGTGTCCCCACACGTGACCGATACCAGACCCTGCACCCCGAGTGTCCCCACACGTGACCGATACCAGACTCTACACCCCGAGTGTCCCAACACGTGACCGATACCAGACCCTACACCCCGAGTGTCCCCACACGTGACCAATACCCGACCCTACACCCCGAGTGTCCCCACACGTGACCGATACCAGACCCTACACCTTAAGTGCCCCCACACGTGACCGATACCAGAACCTACACCCGGAGTGTCCCCACACGTGTCCGATACCAGACCCTACACCCCGAGTGCCCCCACACGTAACCTATACAAGACGCTACACCCGGAGTGTCCCCACACGTGACCGATACAAGACCCTACACCCGGAGTGTCCCCACACGTGACCAATACCACACCCTACACCCCAAGTGTTCCCACACGTGACCGATACCAGACCCTATACCCCGATTGTCCCCACACATGACTGATATCAGACCCTACACCCCAAGTGTCCCCACAAGTGACTGATACCAGACCCTACAACCGGAGTGTCCGCACACGTGACCGATACCAGACCCTACAACTGGAGTGTCCCCACGTGTGACCGATACCAGACCCTACACCCCGAGTGTCCCCACACGTGACCGATACCAGTCCCTACACCCCGAGTGTCCCCACACGTGACCGATACCAGACCCTACACCACGAGTGTCCCCACACGTGACCGATACCAGACCCTACACCCCGAGTGTCCCCACACGTGACCGATACCCGACCCAACACCCCGAGTGTCCCCACACGTGAACAATACCAGACCCTACACCCCGAGTGCCCCACACATGACGGATACCAGTTCCTACACCCGAAGTGTCCCCACAAGTGACCGATACCAGACCCTACACCCCGAGTGTCCCCACACAAGACCAATAAAAGACCCTACACCCCGAGTGTCCCCACACGTGACCAATACCAGACCCTACACCCCGAGTGTCCCCACACGTGACTGATGCCAAACCCTACACCCCGAGTGTCCCCACACGTGACCGATACCAGACCCTACACCCCGAGTGTCCCCACACGTGACCGATACCAGACCCTACACCCCGAGTGTCCCCAAACGTAACTGCTACCAGACCCTACAACCGGAGTGTCCCCAATACGTGACCGATACCAGACCCTACTCCCGGAATGTCCCCACACATGACGGATACCAGACCCTACACCCCGAATGTCCCCACACGTGAGCGATACTAGACCCTACACCCCGAGTGTCCCCACACGAGACTGATACCAGACCCTACACCCCGAGTGTCCCCACACGTGACCGATACCAGACCCTACACCCCGAGTGTCCCCGCAAGTGACTGATAACAGACCCTATACCCCGAGTGTCCCCACACATGACAGATACCAGACCCTACACCCCGAGTGTCCCCACACATGACGGATACCAGACCCTGTACCCCGAGTGTCCCAACACATGACTGATACCAGACCCTACACCCCGAGTGTCCCCACAAGTGACCGATACCAGACCCTGCACCCCGAGTGTCCCCACACATGACGAATACCAGTTCCTACACCCCAAGTGTCCCCACACGTGACCAATACTAGACCCTACACCCCGAGTGTCCCCACACGTGACCAATACCCAACCCTGCACCCCGAGTGTCCCCACACGTGACCGATACCCGACCCTTCACCCCAAGTGTCCCCACACGTGACCGATACCAGATCCTACACCCCGAGTGTCCCCACATGTGACCGATACCAGACCCTACACCCCGAGTGTCCCCACACAAGAACGATACCAGACCCTACACCCCGAGTGTCCCCACACATGACGGATACCAGTTCCTACACCCCAAGTGTCCCCACACGTGACCGATACCAGACCCTACACCCCGAGTGTCCCTACACAAGAACGATAACAGACCCTACACCCCGAGTGTCCCCACACGTGACCGATACCAGACCCTATACCCCGAGTGTCCCCACACGTGACCGATGCCAAACCCTACACCCCAAGTGCCCCCACACGTGACCGATACCAGACCCTACACCCCGAGTGTCCCCACACGTGACTGCTACCAGACCCTACAACCGGAGTGTCCCCAATATGTGACCGATACCAGACCCTACACCCGGAGTGTCCCCACACATGACGGATACCAGACCCTACACCCCGAGTGTCCCCACACGTGAGCGATACTAGACCCTACACCCCGAGTGTCCCCACACGAGACTGATACCAGACCCTACACCCCGAGTGTCCCCGCAAGTGACTGATAACAGACCCTACACCCCGAGTGTCCCCACACATGACGGATACCAGACACTACACCCCGAGTGTCCCCACACATGACGGATACCAGACCCTGTACCCCGAGTGTCCCCACACGTGACTGATACCAGACCCTACACCCGGAGTGTCCCCACACATGACGAATACCAGTTCCTACTCCCCGAGTGTCCCCACACGTGACCCATACTAGACCCTACACCCCGAGTGTCCCCACACGTGACCAATACCCGACCCTACACCCCGTGTGTCCCCACACGTGACCGATACCAGACCCTACACCCCGAGTGACCCCACACGTGACCAATACCCGACCCTACACCCCGTGTGTCCCCACACGTGACCGATACCAGACCCTGCACCCCGAGTGTCCCCACACGTGACCGATACCCGACCCTACACCCCGAGTGACCCCACACGTGACCAATACCCGACCCTACACCCCGTGTGTCCCCACACGTGACCGATACCAGACCCTGCACCCCGAGTGTCCCCACACGTGACCGATACCAGACTCTACACCCCAAGTGTCCCAACACGTGACCGATACCAGACCCTACACCCCGAGTGTCCCCACACGTGACCAATACCCGACCCTACACCCCGAGTGTCCCCACACGTGACCGATACCAGACCCTACACCTTAAGTGCCCCCACACGTGACCGATACCAGAACCTACACCCGGAGTGTCCCCACACGTGTCCGATACCAGACCCTACACCCCGAGTGCCCCCACACGTAACCTATACAAGACGCTACACCCGGAGTGTCCGCACACATGACCGATACCAGACCCTACACCCAAAGTGTCCCCACACAATACCGATACCAGACGCTACACCCGGAGTGTCCGTACACGTGACCGATACAAGACCCTACACCCCGAGTGTCCCCACACGTGACCAATACCACACCCTACACCCCAAGTAATCCCACACGTGACCGATACCAGACCCTATACCCCGATTGTCCCCACACATGACTGATATCAGACCCTACACCCCGAGTGTCCCCACAAGTGACTGATACCAGACCCTACACCCCAAGTGTCCCCACACGTTACCGATACCAGACCCTACATCCGGAGTGTCCGCACACGTGACCGATACAAGACCCTGTACCCCGAGTGTCCCCACGTGTGACCGATACCAGACCCTACACCCCGAGTGTCCCCACACGTGACTGATACAGAACCCTACACCCGGAGTGCCCCCACACGTCACCGATACCAGACACTACACCCCAAGTGTCCCCACACGTGACCGATACCAGATCCTACACCCCGAGTGCCCCCACACGTGACCGATACCAGACCCTACACCCCGAGTGTGTCCCCACATGTGACCGATACCAGACCCTACACCCCGAGTGTCCCCACACGTGACCGATACCAGACCCTACACCCGAAGTGTCCCCACACATGACCGATACCAGACCCTACACCTTAAGTGCCCCCACACGTGACCGATACCAGAACCTACACCCGGAGTGTCCCCACACGTGACCGATACCAGACCCTACACCCGAAGTGTCCCCACACATGACCGATACCAGACCCTACACCTTAAGTGCCCCCACACGTGACCGATACCAGAACCTACACCCGGAGTGTCCCCACACGAGACCGATACCAGACCCTACACCCCGAGTGCCCCCACACGTAACCTATACAAGACGCTACACCCGGAGTGTCCCCACACGTTACCGATACCAGACGCTACACCCGGAGTGTCCGTACACGTGACCGATACCAGACCCTACACCCGGAGTGTCCCCACACGTGACCAATACCACACCCTACACCCCAAGTATTCCCACACGTGACCGATACCAGACCCTATACCCCGAGTGTCCCCACACATGACTGATACCAGACCCTACACCCCGAGTGTCCCCACAAGTGACTGATACCAGACCCTACACCCCAAGTGTCCCCACACGTTTCCGATACCAGACCCTACATCCGGAGTGTCCGCACACATGACCGATACCAGTCCCTACACCCCGAGTGTCCCCACACGTGAGCGATACCAGACCCTACACCACGAGTGTCCCCACACGTGACCGATACCCGACCCTCCACCCCGAGAGTCCCCACACGTGACCGATACCAGACCCTGCACCCCGAGTGTCCCCACACGTGACCGATACCAGACCCTACACCCCAAGTTTACCCACACGTGACCGATACCAGACCCTACACCCCGAGTGTCCCCACACTTGACCGATACCAGACTCTACACCCGAAGTGTCCCCACACGTGACCGATACCAGACCCTACACCTCAAGTGCCCCCACACGTGACCGATACCAGAACCTACACCCGGAGTGTCCCCGCACGAGACCGATACCAGACCCTACACCCCAAGTGCCCCCACACGTGACCGATACAAGACGCTACACCCGGAGTGTCCCCACACGTGACCGATACCCGACCCTACACCCCGAGTGTCCCCACACGTGACCGATACCAGACCCTACACCCCGAGTGTCCCCACTCATGACCAATACCAAACCCTAAACCCCGAGTGTCCCCACACGTGACCGATACCTGACCCAACACCCCGAGTGTCCCCACACGTGAACAATACCAGACCCTACACCCGGAGTGTCCCCAAACGTGACTGATACCAGACCCTACACCCGGAGTGTCCCCACACGTGACCAATACCAGACCCTACACCCCGAGTGTCCCCACACGTAACCGATACCAGACCCTACAACCGGAGTGTCCCCAATACGTGACTGATACCAGACCCTACACCCGGAATGTCCCCACACATGACGGATACCAGACCCTACACCCCAAGTGTCCCCACACGTGACCAATACCAGACCCTACACCCGGAGTGTCCCCGCACGAGACCGATACCAGACCCTACACCCCAAGTGTCCCCACACGTGACCAATACCAGACCCTACACCCGGAGTGTCCCCGCACGAGACCGATACCAGACCCTACACCGCGAGTGTCCCCACACGTGACCGATACAAGACGCTACACCCAGAGTGTCCCCACACGTGACCGATACCAGACCCTACACCCCAAGTGTCCCCACACGTGACCGATACCAGAACCTACAACCGGAGTGTCCGTACACGTGACCGATAACAGACCCTACACCCGGAGTGTCCCCACACGAGACCGATACCAGACCCTACACCCCGAGTGTCCCCACACGTGACCGATACAAGACGCTACACCCGGAGTGTCCCCACACGTGACCGATACCAGACCCTACACCCCAAGTGTCCCCACACGTAACCAATACCAGACCCTACAACTGGAGTGTCCGTGCACCTGACCGATACCAGACCCTACACCCGGAGTGTCCCCACACGTGACTGATACCAGACCCTAAACCTAAGGTGTCCCCACACGTGACCGATACCAGACCCTACACCCCAAGTGTCCCCACACGTGACCGATACCAGACCCTACACCCCAAGTGTCCCCACACGTGACCGATACCAGATCCTACACCCGGAGTGTCCCCACACATGACCGATACCAGACCCTACACCCCGAATGTCCCCACACGTGACCGATTCCAGACCCTGCACTCAGATTGTCCCCACACGTGACCGATACCCGGCGCTACACCCCAAGTGTCCCCACACGTGACTGATACCAGACCCTACACCCCAAGTGTCCCCACACGTGACCGATACCAGATCCTACACCTCGAGTGTGCCCACATGTGACCGATAACAGACCCTACACCCAGAGTGTACCCACACGAGACTGATACCAGTTTCTACACCCGGAGTGTCCCCACACGTGACCGATACCAGACCCTACACCCAGAGTGTCCCCACACATGACCGATACCAGACCCTACACCCCGAGTGTCCCAACACGTGACCGATTCCAGACCCTGCACTCAGATTGTCCCCACACGTGACTGATACCCGACGCTACACCCCGAGTGTCCCCACACATGACCGATACCAGACCCTGCACTATGAGTGTCCCCAAATGTGACCGATACCAGACCCTACACCCCATGTGTCCCCACACGTAACCAATACCAGACTCTACAACCGGAGTGTCCGTACACGTGACCGATACCAGACCCTACACCCAGAGTGTCCCCACACGTGACTTATACCAGAACCTAAACCTAAGGTGTCCCCACATGTGACCGATACCAGACCCTACACCCCAAGTGTCCCCAAATGTGACCGATACCAGATCCTACACCTCGAGTGTGCCCACATTTGACCGATAACAGACCCTACACCCAGAGTGTTCCCACACATGACCGATACCAGACCCTACACCCCGAGTGTCCCCACAAGTGACCGATTCCAGACCCTGCACTCAGATTGTCCCCACACGTGACCGATACCCGACGCTACACCCCGAGTGTCCCCACACATGACTGATACCAGACCCTGCACTATGAGTGTCCCCAAACGTGACCGATACCAGACCCTACACCCCGAGTGTCCCCACACGTGACCGATACCAGACCCTACACCACGAGTGTCCCCACACGAGACTGATACCAGACCCTACACCCCCGGAGTGTCCCCACACATGACCGATACCAGACCCTACACCCCAAGTGTCCCCACACGTAACCGATACTAGACGCTACACCCGGAGTGTCCCCACAAGTGACCAATACCAGATCCTACAACCGGAGTGTCCGTACATGTGACCGATACCAAACCCTACACCCGGAGTGTCCCCACACGTGACCGATACCAGACCCTACACCCGAAGTGTCCCCACATGTGACCAATACCAGACCCTACACTCCAAGTGTCCCCACACGTGACCGATACCAGACACTACACCCCGAGTGTCCCCACACGTGACTAATATTAGATCCTACACCACGAGTGACGCCACACGTGACTGATCCCAGACCCTACACCCCAAGTGTCCCCACACGTGACCGATACAAGACCCTACACCACGAGTGTCCCCACACGTGACCGATACCAGACCCTACACCCCCGGAGTGTCCCCACACGCGACCGATACCAGAATCTACACCACGAGTATCCCCACACGTGACCGATACCAGACCCTACACCCGGAGTGTCCCCACACGTGACCTATACCAGACCCTGCACCCCGAGTGCCCCCACACGTCACCGATACAAGACCCTACACCCGGAGTGTCCCCACACGTGACCGATACCAGACCCTACACCCGGAGTGTCCCCACACGTGACCGATACCAGACCCTACACCACGAGTGTTCCCACACGTGATCGATACCAGACCCTACACCACGAGTGTTCCCACACGTGACTGATACAAGTCCCTACACCCCGAGTCTCGCCACACATGACGAATACCAGACCCTGCACTATGAGTGTCCCCACACGTGACCGATACCAGACCCTACACCCAGAGTGTCCCCACACGTGTCCAATTCCAGACCCTGCACCCCCAGTGTCTCCACAAGTGACCGATACTAGAACCTACACAACGAGTGTCCCCACACGTGACCGATACCAGACCTTACACCCCGAGTGTCCCCACATGTGACCGATACCAGACCCTACACCCGGAGTGGCCCGCCACGTGACCGATACCAGACCCTACACCCCAAGTGTCCTCACACTTGACAGATACCAGACCCTACACCCCGAATGTCCCCACACATGGCTGATACCAGATCCTGTACACGGAGTGTCCCCACACGTGACCAATACCAGACCATGCTCCACTAGTGTCCCCACTCGTTACCAATACCAGACCCTACACCCCGAGTGTCCCCACCTGTGACCGATACCAGACTCTACACCCCGAGTGTCCCCTCAAGTAACCAATACCAGACCCTACACCCCGAGTGTCCCCACACGTGACCGATACCAGACGCTACACCCCGAGTGTCCCGACACATGACCGATACCAGACCCTACAATATGAGTGTCCCCACACATGACCGATACCAGACACTACACCCCGAGTGTCCCCACACGTGTCCAATTCCAGACCCTGCACCCCGAGTGTCCCCACAAGTGACCGATACTAGAACCTACACAACGAGTGTCCCCACACGTGACCGATATCAGACCCTACACCCAGAGTGTCCCCACACGTGTCCAATTCCAGACCCTACACCCCGAGTGTCCCCACAAGTGACCGATACTAGAACCTACACAACTAGTGTCCCCACAAGTGACCGATACCAGACCTTACACCCCGAGTGTCCCCACACGTGACCGATACCAGACCCTACACCCGGAGTGTCCCGCCACGTGACCGATACCAGACCCTACACCCGGAGTGGCCCGCCACGTGACCGATACTTGACCCTACACCCCGAGTGTCCCCACACTTGACCGATACCAGACTCTACACCCTGATTGTCCCCACACGAGACCAATACCAGACCCTCCGGCCGGAGAGTCCCCACACGTGACCGATACCAGAACCTACACCCGGAGTGGCCCGCCACGTAACCGATACCAGACCCTACACCCCAAGTGTCCCCACACTTGACAGATACCAGAACCTACACTCCAAGTGTCCCCACACGTGGCCGATACCAGACCCTGCACCACGAGTGTCCCCACTCGTTACCAATACCAGATCCTACACCCCGAGTGTCCCCACTCATGACCGATACCAGACCCTGCACTATGAGTGTCCCCACACGTGACTAATACCAGACCCTACACCCAGAGTGTCCCAAAACGTGTCCAAATCCAGACCCTACACCCCGAGTGTGCCCACAAGTGACCGATACTAGAACCTCTACAACGAGTGTCCCCACACGTGACCGATACCAGACCTTACACCCCGAGTGTCCCCACACGTGACCGATACCAGACCCTACACGCGGAGTGTCCCGCCACGTGACCGATACCAGGCCCTACACCCGGAGTGGCCCGCCACGTGACCAATACCAGACCCTACACCTGGAGTGGCCCCGCACGAGACCAATACCAGACCCTACACCCCGAGTGCCCCCACACGTGACCGATACAAGACCCGACACCCGAATTGTCCCCACACGTGACCGATACCAGACCCTACACCACGAGTGTCCCCACACGTGACCGATACCAGGCCCTACACCCCGAGTGTCCCCACCTGTGAATGATTCCAGACTCTACACCCCGAGTGTACCCTCAAGTAACCAATACCAGACCCTACACTCCGAGTGTCCCCACACATCACTGATACCAGACCCTGCACTATGAATGTCCCCACACGTGAACGATACCAGACCCTACACCCAGAGTGTCCCCACACGTGTCCGATTCCAGACCCTGCACCCCGAGTGTCCCCACAAGTGACCGATACCAGACCCTGCACCCGGAGTGTCCCCACATGTGACCAATTCCAGACCCAGCACCACGAGTGTCCCCACTTGTGACCAATACCAGACCCTACACCCCGAGTGTCCCAACACGTGACCAAAACCAGACCCTCCACACCGAATGTCTCCACACGTGACCGATACCAGACCCTACACCCCGAGTGCCCCCGCACGTGACCGATACCAGACCCTACACCCCGAGTGTCCCCACACGTGACTGATACCAGACCCTACACCCCGAGTGTCCCCACACGTGACCGATACCAGACCCTACTCCCGGAGTGTCCCCACACGTGACTGATACCAGACCCTACACACCGAATGTCCCCACACGTGACCGATACCAGACCCTACTCCCGGAGTGTCCCCACACGTGACTGATACCAGACCCTACACCCCGAGTGTCCCCACACGTGACCGATACCAGATCCTACACCCGGAGTGTCCCCACACGTGACCGATACCAGATCCTACACCCGGAGTGTCCCGCACATGACTGATACCAGACCATACACCCCGAGTGTCCCCACACGTGACCGATACCAGATCCTACACCCGGAGTGTCCCCACACGTGACCGATACCAGATCCTACACCCGGAGTATCCCGCACGTGACCGATACCAGATCCTACACCCGGAGTGTTCCCACACGAGACCGATATCAGATCCTACACCCGGAGTGTCCCCGCACATGACTGATACCAGACCCTACACCCCGAGTGTCCCCACACAAGACCGATACCAGATCCTACACCCGGAGTGTCCCCACACGTGACCGATTTTAGACCCTACACCCCGAGTGTCCCCACATGTGACCAATTCCAGATCCTACACCCCGAGTGTCCCCACATGTGACCGATACCAGATCCTACACCCGGAGTGTCCCCACACGTGACCGATACCAAATCCTACACCCGGAGTGTCCCCGCACGTGACTGATACCAGACCCTACACCCCGAGTGTCCCCACACATGACCGAAACCAGATCCTACACCCGGAGTGTCCCCACACGTGACCGATACCAGACGCTACAGCCGAGTGTCCCCACACGTGACCGATACCAGACCCTACACCCCGAGTGTCCCAACACATGACCGATACCAGACCCTGCACCACGAGTGTCCCCACTCGTGACCAATACCAGACCCTGCACCACGAGTGTCCCCACTCGTGACCAATACCAGACCCTACACCCCGAGTGTCCCCACACATGACCGATACCAGACCCTACACCCCGAGTGTTCCCTCAAGTAACCAAGACCAGACCCTACACCCGGAAGGTCCCCACACGTGACCAATACCAGACCCTACACACCGAATGTCCCCACACGTGACCGATACCAGACCCTACACCCCGAGTGACACCGCACGTGACCAATACCAGACCCTACACCCGGAGTGTCCCCACACTTGACCGATACCAGACCCTACACCCCGAATGCCCCCGCACGTGACCGATACCAGACCCTACACACCGAATGTCCCCATACGTGACCGATTCCAGACCCTACTCCCGGAGTGTCCCCACACGTGACTGATACCAGACCCTACACCCCGAGTGTCCCCACATGTGACCAATACCAGACCCTACACACCGAATGTCCCCATACGTGACCGATACCAGACCCTACACCCCAAGTGTCCCCACACGTGACCGATACTGGACCCTACACCCGGAGTGTCCCCACACGTGACCGATACCAGACCCTACACCCCGAGTGTCCCCACACGTGACCGATACTGGACCCTACACCCGGAGTGTCCCCACACGTGACAGATACCAGACCCTACACCCCGAGTGCCCCCGCACGTGACCGATACCAGACCCTACACACCGAATGTCCCCATACGTCACCGATACCAGACCCTACTCCCGGAGTGTCCCCATACGTGACTGATACCAGACCCTACACCCCGAGTGTCCCCACACGTGACTGATACCAGACCCTACACCCCGAGTTTCCCCACACGTGACCGATACCAGATCCTACACCCGGAGTGTCCCCACACGTGACCGATACCAGATCCTACACCCGGAGTGTCCCCACATGCTACTTATACCAGACCCAACACCCCGAGTGTCCCCACACGTAACCTATACCAGATCCTACACCCCGAATGTCCCCACACGTGACCGATACCAGCCCCTACATCCGGAGGGTCCCCACACGTGACCGATACCAGACCCTACACCTGGAGTGTCCCCACACGTGACTGATACCAGACCCTACACCCCGAGTGTCCCCACACATGACCGATACCAGACCGTGCACCCCGAGTGCCCCCACACGTGACCGATACCAGACCCTACACCCCAAGTGTCCCCACACATGACCAATACCAGATCCTACACCCCGAGTGTCCCCACACGTGACTCATACTAGCCCCTACACCCGGAGTGTCCCCACACGTGACCGATACCAGACCCTACACCTGGATTGTCCCCACATGTGACTGATACCAGACCCTACAACCCGAGTGTCCCCACACGTGACCGATACCAGACTCTACACCCCGAGTGTCCCCACACGTGACTAATACTAGATGCTACACCACGAGTGTCCCCACACGTGACCGATACCAGACCCTGCACCCCAAGTGTCCCCACACATTACCGATACCAGACGCTACATTCGGAGTGTCCCCACACGTGAACAATACCAGATTCTACACCCGGAGTGTCCCCACACGTGACCGATACCAGACCCTACACCCCGAGTGTCCCCACACATTACCGATACCAGACGCTACATTCGGAGTGTCCCCACACGTGAACAATACCAGATTCTACACCTGGATTGTCCCCACATGTGACTGATACCAGACCCTACACCCCGAGTGTCCCCACACGTGACCAATACCAGATCCTACACCCGGAGTGTCCCCACACGTGACCCATACTAACCCCTACACCCGGAGTGTCCCCACACATGACCGATACCAGACCCTGCACCCCAAGTGTCCCCACACATTACCGATACCAGACGCTACACCCGGAGTGTCCCCACACGTGAACAATACCAGATTCTACACCCGGAGTGTCCCCACACGTGTCCAATTCCAGACCCTGCACCCTGAGTGTCCCCACAAGTGACCGATACTAGAACCTACACAACGAGTGTCCCCACACGTGACCGATACTAGAACCTACACAACGAGTGCCCCCGCACGTGACTGATAACAGACCCTACACCTGGAGTGTCCCCACACGAGACCAATACCAGACCCTACACCCGGAGTGTCCCCACACGTGACCGATAACAGACCCTACACCAGGAGTTTCCCCACACGAGACTGATACCAGACCCTACACCCGGAGTGTCCCCACACATGACCGATACCAGACCCTACACCCCGAGGGTCCCCGCCCGTGACAGACACCAGACCCTACACCCTGAGTGTCCCCACACGTGATAGATACCAGACCCTACACCCCGAGTGTCCACACACGTGACCGATACCAGACCCTACACCCCGAGTGTGCCCACACGTGACCGATACCAGACCCTACACCCCGAGTGTCCCCACACGTGACCGATACCAGACCCTACACCACGTGTGTCCCCACACATGACCGATACCAGACGCTACACCCCGAGTGTCCCCACACGTGGCTGATACCAGACCCTACACCCCGAGTGTCCCCACACGTGACCGATACCAGACCCTTCACCCCGAATGTCCCCACACGTGACCGATACCAGATCCTACACCCCGAGTGTCCCCACACGTGGCTGATACCAGACCCTACACCCTGTGTGTCCCCACACATGACCGATACCAGACCCTACTCCCGGAGTGTCCCCACACGTGACCGATGCCAAACCCTACACCCCGAGTGTCCCCACACGTGACCGATACCAGACCCTACACCCCGAGTGTCCCCACACATGACCGATACCAGACCCTAAACCCCCGGAGTGTCCCCACACATGACCGATACCAGACCCTACACCCCGAGTGTCCCCACACGTGACCGATACCAGACCCTACACCCCGAGTGTCCCCACACATGACAGATACCAGACCCTACACCCCGAGTGTCCCTGCGTGATCCATGTTTTAGTGCCGTGTGTGCCCTCACGTCGCTTGCAGTGACGCTGAAAGAGGTCAGAATGTGTATATCAGTGGATCTGACAATCTGCACGACAACACAAGTGGACTTTGACCCATAACAAGCAACATATCTACAGCAGCAAGATGTCACCTCCAACACATATACCTCCCCTCCTACATCTATACCTCCCCTCCTACATAGGGGCTAGCCCCTTCATCTCTCCCTAGCTTGTGCGAGGCTAGCCCCATCATCTCTCCCTAGCATGTGTGAGGCTAGCCCCATCATCTCTCCCTAGCATGTGTGAGGCTAGCCCTATCATCTCTCCCTAGCATGTGTGAGACAAGCCCCATCATCTCTCCCTAGCATGTGTGAGACTAGCCCCATCATCTCTCCCTAGCATGTTCGAGACTAGCCCCATCATCTCTAACTAGCATGTGTGAGGCTAGCCCCATCATCTCTCCCTAGCATGTGTGAGACTAGCCCCATCATCTCTCCCTAGCATGTGTGAGACTAGTCCCATCATCTCTCCCTAGCATGTGTGAGGCTAGCCCCATCATCTCTCCCTAGCATGTGTGAGACTATCCTCATCATCTCTCCCCAGCATGTGCGAGACTAGCCCCATCATCTCTCCCTAGCATGTACGAGGCTAGCCCCATCATCTCTCCCTAGCATGTGCAAGTCTAGCCCCATCATCTCTCCCTAACATGTGCGAGGCTAGCCCCATCATCTCTCCCTAGCATGTGTGAGACTATCCTCATCATCTCTCCCTAGCATGTGTGAGGCTATCCTCATCATCTCTCCCTAGCATGTGTGAGACTATCCTCATCATCTCTCCCTAGCATGTGCGAGGCTAGCCCCATCATCTCTCCCTAGCATGTGTGAGACTAGCCCCATCATCTCTCCCTAGCATGTGCGAGACTATCCCCATCATCTCTCCCTAGCATGTGCAAGACTAGCCCCATCATCTCTCCCTAGCATGTGCGAGGCTAGCCCCATCATCTCTCCCTAGCATGTGCGAGACTAGCCCCATCATCTCTCCCTAGCATGTGTGAGACTAGCCCCATTATCTCTTCCTAGCATGTGTGAGACTTGCCCCATCATCTCTCCCTAGCATGTGCGAGACTAGCCCCATCATCTCTCCCTAGCATGTGTGAGACTAGCCCCATCATCTCTCCCTAGCATGTGTGAGACTAGCCCCATCCTCTCTCCCTAGCATGTGTGAGGCTAGCCCCATCATCTCTCCCTAGCATGTGTGAGACTAGCCCCATCATCTCTCCCTAGCATGTGCGAGGCTAGTCCCATCATCTCTCCCTAGCATGTGCGAGGCTAGCCCCATCATCTCTCCCTAGCATGTGTGAGGCTAGCCCCATCATCTTTCCCTAGCATGTGTGAGACTAGCCCCATCATCTCTCCCTAGCATGTGTAAGGCTAGCCCCATCATCTCTCCCTAGCATGTGCGAGGCTAGCCCCATCATCTCTCCCTGGCATGTGTGAGGCTAGCCCCATCATCTCTCCCTTGCATGTGTGAGGCTAGCCCCATCATCTCTCCCTAGCATGTGTGAGGCTAGCCCCATCATCTCTCCCTAGCATGTGCGAGACTAGCCCCATCATCTCTCCCTAGCATGTGTGAGACTAGCCCCATCATCTCTCCCTAGCATGTGTGAGGCTAGCCCCATCATCTCTCCCTAGCATGTGTGAGACTAGCCCCATCATCTCTCCCTAGCATGTGTGAGGCTAGCCCCATCATCTCTCCCTAGCATGTGTGAGGCTAGCCCCATCATCTCTCCCTAGCATGTGTGAGGCTAGCCCCATCATCTCTCCCTAGCATGTGCGAGACTAGCCCCATCATCTCTCCCTAGCATGTGTGAGACTAGCCCCATCATCTCTCCCTAGCATGTGTGAGACTAGCCCCATCATCTCTCCCTAGCATGTGTGAGACTAGCCCCATCATCTCTCCCTAGCATGTGTGAGACTAGCCCCATCATCTCTCCCTAGCAGGTGTGAGACTAGCCCCATCATCTCTCCCTAGCATGTGTGAGACTAGCCCCATCATCTCTCCCAAGCATGTGTGAGGCTAGCCCCATCATCTCTCCCTAGCATGTGCGAGACTAGCCCCATCATCTCTCCCTAGCATGTGGGAGACTAGCCCCATCATCTCTCCCTAGCATGTGTGAGACTAGCCCCATCATCTCTCCCTAGCATGTGCGAGGCTAGCCCCATCATCTCTCCCTAGCATGTGCGAGGCTAGCCCCATCATCTCTCCCTAGCATGTTTGAGGCTAGCCCCATCATCTCTCCCTAGCATGTGTGAGGCTAGCCCCATCATCTCTCCCTAGCATGTGTGAGGCTAGCCCCATCATCTCTCCCTAGCATGTGCGAGGATAGCCCCATCATCTCTCCCTAGCATGTGCGAGACTAGCCCCATCATCTCTCCCTAGCATGTTTGAGGCTAGCCCCATCATCTCTCCCTAGCATGTGTGAGGCTAGCCCCATCATCTCTCCCTAGCATGTGTGAGACTAGGCCCATCATCTCTCCCTAGCATGTGTGAGGCTAGCCCCATCATCTCTCCCTAGCATGTGTGAGGCTAGCCCCATCATCTCTCCCTAGCATGTGTGAGGCTAGCCCCATCATCTCTCCCTAGCATGTGCGAGGCTAGCCCCATCATCTCTCCCTAGCATGTGTGAGACTAGCCCCATCATCTCTCCCTAGCATGTGCGAGACTAGCCCCATCATCTCTCCCTAGCATGTGTGAGACTAGCCCCATCATCTCTCCCTAGCATGTGTGAGACTAGTCCCATCATCTCTCCTCTGCATGTGTGAGGCTAGCCCCATCATCTCTCCCTAGCATGTGTGAGACTAGCCCCATCATCCCTCCCTAGCATGTGGGAGACTAGCCCCATCATCTCTCCCTAGCATGTGCGAGGCTAGCCCCATCATCTCTCCCTAGCATGTGCGAGGCTAGCCCCATCATCTCTCCCTAGCATGTGTGAGACTAGCCCCATCATCTCTCCCTAGCATGTGCGAGGCTAGCCCCATCATCTCTCCCTAGCATGTGTGAGACTAGCCCCATCCTCTCTCCCTAGCATGTGTGAGGCTAGCCCCATCATCTCTCCCTAGCATGTGTGAGGCTAGCCCCATCATCTCTCCCTAGCATGTGCGAGGCTAGCCCCATCATCTCTCCCTAGCATGTGTGAGGCTAGCCCCATCATCTCTCCCTAGCATGTGCGAGGCTAGTCCCATCATCTCTCCCTAGCATGTGCGAGGCTAGTCCCATCATCTCTCCCTAGCATGTGTGAGGCTAGCCCCATCATCTCTCCCTAGCATGTGTGAGGCTAGCCCCATCATCTCTCCCTAGCATGTGCGAGGCTAGTCCCATCATCTCTCCCTAGCATGTGCGAGGCTAGTCCCATCATCTCTCCCTAGCATGTGCGAGGCTAGTCCCATCATCTCTCCCTAGCATGTGTGAGACTAGCCCCATCATCTCTCCCTAGCATGTGTGAGGCTAGCCCCATCATCTCTCCCTAGCATGTGTGAGGCTAGCCCCATCATCTCTCCCTAGCATGTGCGAGGCTAGTCCCATCATCTCTCCCTAGCATGTGCGAGGCTAGTCCCATCATCTCTCCCTAGCATGTGTGAGACTAGCCCCATCATCTCTCCTTAGCATGTGTGAGACTAGCCCCATCATCTCTCCCTAGCATGTGTGAGACTAGCCCCATCATCTCTCCCTAGCATGTGTGAGGCTAGCCCCATCATCTCTCCCTAGCATGTGTGAGACTAGCCCCATCATCTCTCCCTAGCATGTGTGAGACTAGCCCCATCATCTCTCCCTAGCATGTGCGAGGCTAGTCCCATCATCTCTCCCTAACATGTGCGAGGCTAGCCCCATCATCTCTCCCTAGCATGTGTGAGGCTAGCCCCATCATCTCTCCCTAGCATGTGTGAGGCTAGCCCCATCATCTCTCCCTAGCATGTGTGAGACTAGCCCCATCATCTCTCCCTAGCATGTGCGAGGATAGCCCCATCATCTCTCCCTAGCATGTGTGAGACTAGCCCCATCATCTCTCCCTAGCATGTGTGAGACTAGCCCCATCATCTCTCCCTAGCATGTGTGAGACTAGCCCCATCATCTCTCCCTAGCAAGTTCGAGACTAGCCCCATCATCTCTCCCTAGCATGTGTGAGACTAGCCCCATCATCTCTCCCTAGCAAGTTCGAGACTAGCCCCATCATCTCTCCCTAGCATGTGTGAGACTAGCCCCATCATCTCTCCCTAGCATGTGTGAGACTAGCCCCATCATCTCTCCCTAGCATGTGTGAGACTAGCCCCATCATCTCTCCCTAGCATGTGTGAGGCTAGCCCCATCATCTCTCCCTAGCATGTGTGAGACTAGCCCCATCATCTCTCCCTAGCATGTGTGAGACTAGCCCCATCATCTCTCCCTAGCATGTGTGAGACTAGCCCCATCATCTCTCCCTAGCATGTGTGAGACTAGCCCCATCATCTCTCCCTAGCATGTGTGAGACTAGCCCCATCATCTCTCCCTAGCATGTGTGAGACTAGCCCCATCATCTCTCCCTAGCATGTGTGAGACTAGCCCCATCATCTCTCCCTAGCATGTGCGAGGCTAGCCCCATCATCTCTCCCTAGCATGTGCGAGGCTAGCCCCATCATCTCTCCCTAGCATGTGTGAGACTAGCCCCATCATCTCTCCCTAGCAGGTGTGAGACTAGCCCCATCATCTCTCCCTAGCATGTGTGAGACTAGCCCCATCATCTCTCCCAAGCATGTGTGAGGCTAGCCCCATCATCTCTCCCTAGCATGTGCGAGACTAGCCCCATCATCTCTCCCTAGCATGTGGGAGACTAGCCCCATCATCTCTCCCTAGCATGTGTGAGACTAGCCCCATCATCTCTCCCTAGCATGTGCGAAGCTAGCCCCATCATCTCTCCCTAGCATGTGCGAGGCTAGCCCCATCATCTCTCCCTAGCATGTGCGAGGCTAGCCCCATCATCTCTCCCTAGCATGTGTGAGACTAGCCCCATCATCTCTCCCTAGCATGTGTGAGACTAGCCCCATCATCTCTCCCTAGCATGTGTGAGACTAGCCCCATCATCTCTCCCTAGCATGTGCGAGGCTAGTCCCATCATCTCTCCCTAGCATGTGCGAGGCTAGTCCCATCATCTCTCCCTAGCATGTGCGAGGCTAGTCCCATCATCTCTCCCTAGCATGTGTGAGACTAGCCCCATCATCTCTCCCTAGCATGTGTGAGGCTAGCCCCATCATCTCTCCCTAGCATGTGTGAGGCTAGCCCCATCATCTCTCCCTAGCATGTGCGAGGCTAGTCCCATCATCTCTCCCTAGCATGTGCGAGGCTAGTCCCATCATCTCTCCCTAGCATGTACGAGGCTAGCCCCATCATCTCTCCCTAGCATGTGTGAGACTAGCCCCATCATCTCTCCCTAGCATGTGTGAGACTAGCCCCATCATCTCTCCCTAGCATGTGTGAGACTAGCCCCATCATCTCTCCCTAGCATGTGTGAGACTAGCCCCATCATCTCTCCCTAGCATGTGTGAGACTAGCCCCATCATCTCTCCCTAGCATGTGCGAGACTAGCCCCATCATCTCTCCCTAGCATGTGCGAGACTAGCCCCATCATTTCTCCCTAGCATGTGTGAGACTAGCCCCATCATCTCTCCCTAGCATGTGTGAGACTAGCCCCATCATCTCTCCCTAGCATGTGTGAGACTAGCCCCATCATTTCTCCCTAGCATGTGTGAGACTAGCCCCATCATCTCTCCCTAGCATGCGTGAGACTATCCTCATCATCTCTCCCTAGCATGTGCGAGGCTAGCCCCATCATCTCTCCCTAGCATGTGCGAGGCTAGCCCCATCATCTCTCCCTAGCATGTGCGAGGCTAGCCCCATCATCTCTCCCTAGCATGTGTGAGACTAGCCCCATCATCTCTCCCTAGCATGTGTGAGACTAGCCCCATCATCTCTCCCTAGCATGTGCGAGACTAGCCCCATCATCTCTCCCTAGCATGTGCGAGACTAGCCCCATCACCTCTCCCTAGCATGTGCGAGACTAGCCCCATCATCTCTCCCTAGCATGTGTGAGACTAGCGCCATCATCTCTCCCTAGCATGTGTGAGACTAGCCCCATCATCTCTCCTCTGCATGTGCGAGACTAGCCCCATCATCTCTCCCTAGCATGTGTGAGACTAGCCCCATCATCTCTCCCTAGCATGTGTGAGACTAGCCCCATCATCTCTCCCTAGCATGTGTGAGACTAGCCCCATCATCTCTCCCTAGCATGTGTGAGACTAGCCCCATCATCTCTCCCTAGCATGTGTGAGACTAGCCCCATCATCTCTCCCTAGCAGGTGTGAGACTAGCCCCATCATCTCTCCCTAGCATGTGTGAGACTAGCCCCATCATCTCTCCCTAGCATGTGTGAGGCTAGCCCCATCATCTCTCCCTAGTATGTGTGAGACTAGCCCCATCATCTCTCCCTAGCATGTGTGAGGCTAGCCCCATCATCTCTCCCTAGCATGTGTGAGACTAGCCCCATCATCTCTCCCTAGCATGTGTGAGGCTAGCCCCATCATCTCTCCCTAGCATGTGTGAGGCTAGCCCCATCATCTCTCCCTAGCATGTGTGAGGCTAGCCCCATCATCTCTCCCTAGCATGTGTGAGGCTAGCCCCATCATCTCTCCCTAGCATGTGTGAGGCTAGCCCCATCATCTCTCCCTAGCATGTGTGAGACTAGCCCCATCATCTCTCCCTAGCATGTGCGAGACTAGCCCCATCATCTCTCCCTAGCATGTGTGAGACTAGCCCCATCATCTCTCCCTAGCATGTGTGAGACTAGCCCCATCATCTCTCCTCTGCATGTGCGAGACTAGCCCCATCATCTCTCCCTAGCATGTGTGAGACTAGCCCCATCATCTCTCCCTAGCAGGTGTGAGACTAGCCCCATCATCTCTCCCTAGCATGTGTGAGACTAGCCCCATCATCTCTCCCTAGCATGTGTGAGACTAGCCCCATCATCTCTCCCTAGCATGTGTGAGACTAGCCCCATCATCTCTCCCTAGCATGTGTGAGACTAGCCCCTTCATCTCTCCCTAGAATGTGCGAGACTAGCCCCATCATTTCTCCCTAGCATGTGTGAGGCTAGCCCCATCATCTCTCCCTAGCATGTACGAGGCTAGCCCCATCATCTCTCCCTAGCATGTGTGAGGCTAGCCCCATCATCTCTCCCTAGCATGTGTGAGGCTAGCCCCATCATCTCTCCCTAGCATGTGCGAGGCTAGCCCTATCATCTCTCCCTAGCATGTGTGAGGCTAGCCCCATCATCTCTCCCTAGAATGTGTGAGACTAGCCCCATCATCTCTCCCTAGCATGTGCGAGACTAGCCCCATCATCTCTCCCTAGCATGTGTGAGGCTAGCCCCATCATCTCTCCCTAGCATGTGCGAGGCTAGCTCCATCATCTCTCCCTAGCATGTGCGAGGCTAGCCCCATCATCTCTCCCTAGCATGTGCGAGACTAGCCCCATCATCTCTCCCTAGCATGTGTGAGACTAGCCCCATCATCTCTCCCTAGCATGTGTGAGGCTAGCCCCATCATCTCTCCCTAGCATGTGTGAGACTAGCCCCATCATCTCTCCCTAGCATGTGTGAGACTAGCCCCATCATCTCTCCCTAGCATGTGCGAGGCTAGCCCCATCATCTCTAACTAGCATGTGTGAGGCTAGCCCCATCATCTCTCCCTAGCATGTGTGAGGCTAGCCCCATCATCTCTCCCTAGCATGTGTGAGACTAGCCCCATCATCTCTCCCTAGCATGTGTGAGGCTAGCCCCATCATCTCTCCCTAGCATGTGTGAGACTAGCCCCATCATCTCTCCCTAGCATGTGTGAGGCTAGCCCCATCATCTCTCCCTAGCATGTGCGAGGCTAGTCCCATCATCTCTCCCTAGCATGTGCGAGGCTAGCCCCATCATCTCTCCCTAGCATGTGCGAGGCTAGCCCCATTATCTCTCCCTAGCATGTGCGAGACTAGCCCCATCATCTCTCCCTAGCATGTGCGAGACTAGCCCCATCATCTCTCCCTAGCATGTGCGAGGCTAGCCCCATCATCTCTCCCTAGCATGTGTGAGACTAGCCCCATCATCTCTCCCTAGCATGTGTGAGACTAGCCCCATCATCTCTCCCTAGCATGTGTGAGGCTAGCCCCATCATCTCTCCCTAGCATGTGTGAGGCTAGCCACATCATCTCTCCCTAGCATGTGTGAGAATAGCCCCATCATCTCTCCCTAGCATGTGTGAGACTAGCCCCATCATCTCTCCCTAGCATGTGCGAGACTAGCCCCATCATCTCTCCCTAGCATGTGCGAGGCTAGCCCCATCATCTCTCCCTAGCATGTGTGAGACTAGCCCCATCATCTCTCCCTAGCATGTGCGAGGCTAGCCCCATCATCTCTCCCTAGCATGTGTGAGACTAGCCCCATCATCTCTCCCTAGCATGTGCGAGGCTAGCCCCATCATCTCTCCCTAGCATGTGTGAGACTAGCCCCATCATCTCTCCCTAGCATGTGTGAGGCTAGCCCCATCATCTCTCCCTAGCATGTGTTAGACTAGCCCCATCATCTCTCCCTAGCATGTGTGAGACTAGCCCCATCATCTCTCCCTAGCATGTGTGAGACTATCCTCATCATCTCTCCCTAGCATGTGCGAGGCTAGCCCCATCATCTCTCCCTAGCATGTGCGAGGCTAGCCCCATCATCTCTCCCTAGCATGTGTGAGGCTAGCCCCATCATCTCTCCTCTGCATGTGCGAGACTAGCCCCATCATCTCTCCCTAGCATGTGTGAGACTAGCCCCATCATCTCACCCTAGCATGTGTGAGACTAGCCCCATCATCTCTCCCTAGCATGTGTGAGACTAGCCCCATCATCTCTCCCTAGCATGTGTGAGACTAGCCCCATCATCTCTCCCTAGCATGTGTGAGACTAGCCCCTTCATCTCTCCCTAGAATGTGTGAGACTAGCCCCATCATCTCTCCCTAGCATGTACGAGGCTAGCCCCATCATCTCTCCTTAGCATGTGTGAGACTAGCCCCATCATCTCTCCCTAGCATGTGTGAGACTAGCCCCATCATCTCTCCCTAGCATGTACGAGACTAGCCCCATCATCTCTCCCTAGCATGTGTGAGACTAGCCCCATCATCTCTCCCTAGCATGTGTGAGACTAGCCCCATCATCTCTAACTAGCATGTGTGAGGCTAGCCCCATCATCTCTCCCTAGCATGTGTGGGGCTAGCCCCATCATCTCTCCCTAGCATGTGTGAGACTAGCCCCATCATCTCTCCCTAGCATGTGTGAGGCTAGCCCCATCATCTCTCCCTAGCATGTGTGAGACTAGCGCCATCATCTCTCCCTAGCATGTGTGAGGCTAGCCCCATCATCTCTCCCTAGCATGTGTGAGACTAGCCCCATCATCTCTAACTAGCATGTGCGAGGCTAGCCCCATCATCTCTCCCTAGCATGTGCGAGACTAGCCCCATCATCTCTCCCTAGCATGTGTGAGGCTAGCCCCATCATCTCTCCCTAGCATGTGTGAGACTAGCCCCATCATCTCTCCCTAGCATGTGTGAGACTAGCCCCATCATCTCTCCCTAGCATGTGCGAGACTAGCCCCATCATCTCTCCCTAGCATGTGCGAGACTAGCCCCATCATCTCTCCCTAGCATGTGTGAGACTAGCCCCATTATCTCTCCCTAGCATGTGTGAGACTAGCCCCTTCATCTCTCCCTAGCATGTGCGAGGCTAGCCCCATCATCTCTCCCTAGCATGTGCGAGGCTAGCCCCATCATCTCTCCCTAGCATGTGCGAGGCTAGCCCCATCATCTCTCCCTAGCATGTGCGAGACTAGCCCCATCATCTCTCCCTAGCATGTGCGAGGCTAGCCCCATCATCTCTCCCTAGCATGTGTGAGGCTAGCCCCATCATCTCTCCCTAGCATGTGTGAGGCTAGCCCCATCACCCCTCCCTAGCATGTGTGAGACTAGCCCCATCACCTCTCCCTAGCATGTGTGAGACTAGCCCCATCATCTCTCCCTAGCATGTGTGAGGCTAGCCCCATCATCTCTCCCTAGCATGTGTGAGACTAGTCCCATCATCTCTCCCTAGTATGTGTGAGGCTAGCCCCATCATCTCTCCCTAGCATGTGTGAGAATAGCCCCATCATCTCTCCCTAGCATGTGTGAGACTAGCCCCATCATCTCTCCCTAGTATGTGTGAGGCTAGCCCCATCATCTCTCCCTAGCATGTGTGAGACTAGCCCCATCATCTCTCCCTAGCATGTGCGAGACTATCCCCATCATCTCTCCCTAGCATGTGCGAGACTATCCCCATCATCTCTCCCTAGCATGTGCGAGGCTAGCCCCATCATCTCTCCCTAGCATGTGTGAGACTAGCCCCATCATCTCTCCCTAGCATGTGTGAGACTAGCCCCATCATCTCTCCCTAGCATGTGTGAGACTAGCCCCATCATCTCTCCCTAGCATGTGTGAGACTAGCCCCATCATCTCTCCCTAGTATGTGTGAGACTAGCCCCATCATCTCTCCCTAGCATGTGTGAGACTAGCCCCATCATCTCTCCCTAGCATGTGTGAGGCTAGCCCCATCATCTCTCCCTAGTATGTGTGAGACTAGCCCCATCATCTCTCCCTAGCATGTGTGAGGCTAGCCCCATCATCTCTCCCTAGTATGTGTGAGACTAGCCCCATCATCTCTCCCTAGTATGTGTGAGACTAGCCCCATCATCTCTCCCTAGCATGTGTGAGACTAGCCCCATCATCTCTCCCTAGCATGTGTGAGACTAGCCCCATCATCTCTCCCTAGCAGGTGTGAGACTAGCCCCATCATCTCTCCCTAGCATGTGTGAGACTAGCCCCATCATCTCTCCCTAGCATGTGTGAGGCTAGCCCCATCATCTCTCCCTAGTATGTGTGAGACTAGCCCCATCATCTCTCCCTAGCATGTGTGAGGCTAGCCCCATCATCTCTCCCTAGCATGTGTGAGACTAGCCCCATCATCTCTCCCTAGCATGTGTGAGGCTAGCCCCATCATCTCTCCCTAGCATGTGTGAGGCTAGCCCCATCATCTCTCCCTAGCATGTGTGAGGCTAGCCCCATCATCTCTCCCTAGCATGTGTGAGGCTAGCCCCATCATCTCTCCCTAGCATGTGTGAGGCTAGCCCCATCATCTCTCCCTAGCATGTGTGAGACTAGCCCCATCATCTCTCCCTAGCATGTGCGAGACTAGCCCCATCATCTCTCCCTAGCATGTGTGAGACTAGCCCCATCATCTCTCCCTAGCATGTGTGAGACTAGCCCCATCATCTCTCCTCTGCATGTGCGAGACTAGCCCCATCATCTCTCCCTAGCATGTGTGAGACTAGCCCCATCATCTCTCCCTAGCATGTGTGAGACTAGCCCCATCATCTCTCCCTAGCATGTGTGAGGCTAGCCCCATCATCTCTCCCTAGCATGTGTGAGACTAGCCCCATCATCTCTCCCTAGCATGTGCGAGACTAGCCCCATCATCTCTCCCTAGCATGTGTGAGGCTAGCCCCATCATCTCTCCCTAGCATGTGTGAGACTATCCCCATCATCTCTCCCTAGCATGTGTGAGGCTAGCCCCATCATCTCTCCCTAGCATGTGCGAGGCTAGCCCCATCATCTCTCCCTAGCATGTGTGAGACTAGCCCCATCATCTCTCCCTAGCATGTGTGAGACTAGCCCCATCATCTCTCCCTAGCATGTGTGAGACTAGCCCCATCATCTCTCCCTAGCATGTGTGAGACTAGCCCCATCATCTCTCCCTAGTATGTGTGAGACTAGCCCCATCATCTCTCCCTAGCATGTGTGAGACTAGCCCCATCATCTCTCCCTAGCATGTGTGAGGCTAGCCCCATCATCTCTCCCTAGTATGTGTGAGACTAGCCCCATCATCTCTCCCTAGCATGTGTGAGGCTAGCCCCATCATCTCTCCCTAGTATGTGTGAGACTAGCCCCATCATCTCTCCCTAGTATGTGTGAGACTAGCCCCATCATCTCTCCCTAGCATGTGTGAGACTAGCCCCATCATCTCTCCCTAGCATGTGTGAGACTAGCCCCATCATCTCTCCCTAGCAGGTGTGAGACTAGCCCCATCATCTCTCCCTAGCATGTGTGAGACTAGCCCCATCATCTCTCCCTAGCATGTGTGAGGCTAGCCCCATCATCTCTCCCTAGTATGTGTGAGACTAGCCCCATCATCTCTCCCTAGCATGTGTGAGACTAGCCCCATCATCTCTCCCTAGCATGTGTGAGGCTAGCCCCATCATCTCTCCCTAGCATGTGTGAGACTAGCCCCATCATCTCTCCCTAGCATGTGTGAGACTAGCCCCATCATCTCTCCCTAGCATGTGTGAGACTAGCCCCATCATCTCTCCCTAGCATGTGTGAGGCTAGCCCCATCATCTCTCCCTAGTATGTGTGAGGCTAGCCCCATCATCTCTCCCTAGCATGTGCGAGGCTAGCCCCATCATCTCTCCCTAGCATGTGTGAGACTAGCCCCATCATCTCTCCCTAGCATGTGTGAGGCTAGCCCCATCATCTCTCCCTAGCATGTGCGAGACTAGCCCCATCATCTCTCCCTAGCATGTGTGAGACTAGCCCCATCATCTCTCCCTAGCATGTGTGAGACTAGCCCCATCATCTCTCCCTAGCATGTGTGAGGTCCCATTGCGGATGTTGGGGACACCCCGGGGGTCTCTGGTGCTCAGCAGGATGGAGAGAGGACAGAAATTAGTGATGGAGCAGCCAAAGTACAATAAACCTCAGAGTGCCCCCCCTCCCCCCCTGCACCCGCGCCATAGGTGCTCCACCACAGGACAGCCCCCCCCCCCCTCTGCACCCGCGCCATAGGTGCTCCACCACAGGACAGCCCCCCCCCCCCCCTCTGCACCCGCGCCATAGGTGCTCCACCACAGGACAGCCCCCCCCCCCTCTGCACCCGCGCCATAGGTGCTCCACCACAGGACAGCCCCCCCCCCCCTCTGCACCCGCGCCATAGGTGCTCCACCACAGGACAGCCCCCCCCCCCTCTGCACCCGCGCCATAGGTGCTCCACCACAGGACAGCCCCCCCCCCCCTCTGCACCCGCGCCATAGGTGCTCCACCATAGGACAGCCCCCCCCCCTCTGCACCCGCGCCATAGGTGCTCCACCACAGGACAGCCCCCCCCCCTCTGCACCCGCGCCATAGGTGCTCCACCACAGGACAGCCCCATGTCCTCCTGGGGGGCCACATGTGGATTGGCCCCAGTCTGACTCCTCAGTCCATCCTTTAGGTGTCTGGGGGAGGGAGAGGAGACAGGACCTGCTGCCCCTCCCCCGGGGTCTCCCCTAATTACCGGCTGATTAGATCTGACTGCAGAGAAGAGAACAAGGGAAAGGTAATTGATGATAATGAGGAAGGAACAAAGGAGAATCCTGGAGCCGCTGAAGTGTCAGCTCTTCTGTCCAGGCATCTGCATAATGAGTGGATTAGAACTACTCAATTATATAGGATTATACTTACACAGGGATACACAAGAGCGTCAGCTCCTGGGGTCAGGATACACAAGAGCGTCAGCTCCTGGGGTCAGGATACATGAGAGCGTCAGCTCCTGGGGTCAGTATACACGAGAGCGTCAGCTCCTGGGGTCAGTATACATGAGAGCGTCAGCTCCTGGGGTCAGTATACATGAGAGCGTCAGCTCCTGGGGTCAGTATACACGAGAGCGTCAGCTCCTGGGGTCAGTATACACGAGAGCGTCAGCTCCTGGGGTCAGTGTACACGAGAGCGTCAGCTCCTGGGGTCAGTATACATGAGAGCGTCAGCTCCTGGGGTCAGTATACATGAGAGCGTCAGCTCCTGGGGTCAGGATACACAAGAGCGTCAGCTCCTGGGGTCAGGATACACAAGAGCGTCAGCTCCTGGGGTCAGGATACATGAGAGCGTCAGCTCCTGGGGTCAGTATACATGAGAGCGTCAGCTCCTGGGGTCAGGATACATGAGAGCGTCAGCTCCTGGGGTCAGGATACATGAGAGCGTCAGCTCCTGGGGTCAGTATACACGAGAGCGTCAGCTCCTGGGGTCAGTATACACAAGAGTGTCAGCTCCTGGGGTCAGTATACATGAGAGCGTCAGCTCCTGGGGTCAGTATACTTGAGAGCGTCAGCTCCTGGGGTCAGGATACATGAGAGCGTCAGCTCCTGGGGTCAGTATACACGAGAGCGTCAGCTCCTGGGGTCAGTATACACGAGAGCGTCAGCTCCTGGGGTCAGTATACACGAGAGCGTCAGCTCCTGGGGTCAGTATACACAAGAGTGTCAGCTCCTGGGGTCAGGATACACAAGAGCGTCAGCTCCTGGGGTCAGTATACACGAGAGCGTCAGCTCCTGGGGTCAGTACACATGAGAGCGTCAGCTCCTGGGGTCAGTATACACAAGAGCGTCAGCTCCTGGGGTCAGTATACACGAGAGCGTCAGCTCCTGGGGTCAGGATACACAAGAGCGTCAGCTCCTGGGGTCAGGATACACAAGAGTGTCAGCTCCTGGGGTCAGGATACACAAGAGTGTCAGCTCCTGGGGTCAGTATACACGAGAGCGTCAGCTCCTGGGGTCAGTATACATGAGAGCGTCAGCTCCTGGGGTCAGTATACATGAGAGCGTCAGCTCCTGGGGTCAGTATACACGAGAGCGTCAGCTCCTGGGGTCAGTATACACGAGAGCGTCAGCTCCTGGGGTCAGTATACACGAGAGCGTCAGCTCCTGGGGTCAGTATACACGAGAGCGTCAGCTCCTGGGGTCAGTATACACGAGAGCGTCAGCTCCTGGGGTCAGTATACATGAGAGCGTCAGCTCCTGGGGTCAGTATACATGAGAGCGTCAGCTCCTGGGGTCAGTATACATGAGAGCGTCAGCTCCTGGGGTCAGGATACATGAGAGCGTCAGCTCCTGGGGTCAGGATACATGAGAGCGTCAGCTCCTGGGGTCAGTATACATGAGAGCGTCAGCTCCTGGGGTCAGTATACATGAGAGCGTCAGCTCCTGGGGTCAGTATACATGAGAGCGTCAGCTCCTGGGGTCAGAATACATGAGAGCGTCAGCTCCTGGGGTCAGTATACATGAGAGCGTCAGCTCCTGGGGTCAGTATACATGAGAGCGTCAGCTCCTGGGGTCAGGATACATGAGAGCGTCAGCTCCTGGGGTCAGGATACATGAGAGCGTCAGCTCCTGGGGTCAGTATACATGAGAGCGTCAGCTCCTGGGGTCAGTATACATGAGAGCGTCAGCTCCTGGGGTCAGTATACATGAGAGCGTCAGCTCCTGGGGTCAGTACACATGAGAGCGTCAGCTCCTGGGGTCAGTATACATGAGAGCGTCAGCTCCTGTGGTCAGGATACATGAGAGCGTCAGCTCCTGGGGTCAGGATACATGAGAGCGTCAGCTCCTGGGGTCAGTATACATGAGAGCGTCAGCTCCTGGGGTCAGTATACATGAGAGCGTCAGCTCCTGGGGTCAGTATACATGAGAGCGTCAGCTCCTGGGGTCAGTACACATGAGAGCGTCAGCTCCTGGGGTCAGTATACATGAGAGCGTCAGCTCCTGGGGTCAGTACACATGACACTCTCAGTTGTTGGAGTGTCAGCTCTTGAGGCGAGGGTCCATCTGTCCTGTAACTGGAGCAGCCGCCGCCTCAAATGATGAGATCATGAAATAAAAGTCCAGAATCAGCGATTACACAGAGAAGAAGTGCTGAGCGCAGGAGCCACAGGACCCACCCCGGGGGCACAGAGCGGGGGAGGGGGGGCTCATGTGTATATACACTCACTGCCCCCCCCCCCACATGTATATATACAGTCACTGCCCCCCCACATGTATATATACAGTCACTGCCCCCCCACATGTATATATACAGTCACTGCCCCCCCCCCCCACATGTATATATACAGTTACTGCCCTCCCCCTCATGTAAATATACAGTCACTGCCCCCCCCCACATGTATATATACAGTCACTGCCCCCCCACATGTATATATACAGTCACTGCCCCCCCACATGTATATATACAGTTACTGCCCCCCACATGTATATATACACTCACTGCCCCCCCCACATGTATATATACAGTCACTGCCCCCCCCCACATGTATATATACAGTCACTGCCCCCCCACATGTATATATACACTCACTGCCCCCCCCCACATGTATATATACAGTCACTGCCCTCCCCCTCATGTAAATATACAGTCACTGCCCCCCCCCACATGTATATATACAGTCACTGCCCCCCCACATGTATATATACAGTCACTGCCCCCCCACATGTATATATACAGTCACTGCCCCCCCCCCCCCACATGTATATATACAGTTACTGCCCTCCCCCTCATGTATATATACAGTCACTGCCCCCCCCCCCACATGTATATATACAGTCACTGCCCCCCCACATGTATATATACACTCACTGCCCCCCCCCACATGTATATATACAGTTACTGCCCTCCCCCTCATGTATATATACAGTCACTGCCCCCCCACATGTATATATACAGTTACTGCCCTCCCCCTCATGTATATATACAGTCACTGCCCCCCCACATGTGTATATACAGTCACTGCCCCCCCCCCCACATGTATATATACAGTCACTGCCCCCCCCACATGTATATATACAGTCACTGCCCCCCCCACATGTATATATACAGTCACTGCCCCCCCCACATGTGTATATACAGTCACTGCCCCCCCCCACATGTATATATACAGTCACTGCCCCCCCCACATGTATATATACAGTCACTGACCCCCCCACATGTATATATACAGTCACTGCCCCCCCACATGTATATATACACTCACTGCCCCCCCCCCACATGTATATATACACTCACTGCCCCCCCCCACATGTATATATACACTCACTGCCCCCCCCCCACATGTATATATACAGTCACTGCCCCCCCCACATGTGTATATACAGCATACCTCCCAACTTTTGTGGAGGAGAAAGAGGGACAAAATGGCGGCGCGCGAAGCGCGCCGCGGCGATTTTTTTACCCACAGAAGCCACACCCTAGCCACGCCCCCTAACCACACCCCCTGGCCACGCCACTGCTCATACCTTCAACGCATCCACTGGCACCAATGTATATTTATGTATATAATTGGGGGGCATATTCCACTCCCCCTAGACAACGAGCATGTCCTCCCCTAGACAACGAGCATGCCCCCCCCAGACAACGAGCATGTCCTCCCCTAGACAACGAGCATGTCCCCCCCTAGACAACGAGCATGTCCCCCCCAGACAACGGGCATGTCCGCCCCCAGACAACGAGCATGCCCCCCCCTAGACAACGAGCATGTCCCCCCCAGACAACGAGCATGTCCCCCCCAGACAACGGGCATGTCCGCCCCCAGACAACGAGCATGCCCCCCCCTAGACAACGAGCATGTCCCCCCCAGACAACGAGCATGCCCCCCCTAGACAACAAGCATGCCCCCCCTAGACAACGAGCATGTCCCCTAGACAACGAGCATGCCCCCCCCTAGACAACGAGCATGTACCCCCCCCTAGACAACGAGCATGTACCCCCACCTAGACAACGAGAATGTACCCCCACCTAGACAACGACCATGTCCCCCCCTAGACAACGAGCATGTCCCCCCCCCCTAGACAACGAGCATGTCCCCCCCCCCTAGACAACGAGCATGTCCCCCACCTAGACAACGAGCCTGTCCCCCCCTGTGGCTGCGTGCCCTTTTTTGTGTGTTTGTGTTATTTTTGTCTTCCAGGACCGTGCCTGCTGTGGACTGCTTCGGATTCGAAGGATTACATCGATGACCGACAGTTCTAACAAATAAAATGGTCAACGAGGGTGTGTCTGCGTTTTTTGTTCAATAAAATTTTCTGAAAACGGTGTGATTATTTATTTTTTTGCGACACTCTTCATAGTTTGCCGTAGTAGTGGTGCCGGCTAGGTGACGGTGCTCATTACTAAGGGCTGGCCTTAGTGTTTGCCTTAATTTTTTTGGCAAATTCACACTAACGCCCATACCATTACCCCGGTACCCACCGCCACCAGGGGTGCCGGGAAGAGCCGGGTACAAACCAGTACCTGACCGTCTATAGATGGTCAGGTGCTGGGGCGGCCGCAGGCTGTTATTGTTGCGCTGGAATAGCCCCCTAACAGTGGCCTATCCCAGCTCAGTAATGGCAGGCTGCTGCTGCTTTTTTGTATCAGGCTGATTTGAAAAATAGGGGCACCCCATGCCGTTTTTTCTTCAAATTTTTGACAAAAATATGCGTGGGGTTCCCCCTTTAAAGGGGGCTCCCAGGCTGTTTCCCCCATTTTTACAAAAAAATGGGGGGGGGAAAAACGGCATGGGGTGCCCCCTATTGTTCAAATCAGCCAGATACAAAAAAGCAGCAGCAGCCGCCATTACTGCGCTGGGATAGGCCACTGTTAGGGGGCTATCCCAGCGCAACAATAACAGCCTGCAGCCGCCCCACTACCTGACCATCTATAGACGGTCAGGTACTGGTTTGTACCCGGCTCTTCCCGGCACCCCTGGTGGCGGTGGGTACCGGGGTAATGGTATGGGCGTTAGTGTAAATTTGCCAAAAAAATTAAGGCAAACACTAAGGCCAGCCCTTAGTAATGAGCACCGTCATCTAGCCGGCACCACTACTATGGCGAACTATGAAGAGTGTCGCAAAAAAATAAATAATCACACCGTTTTCAGAAAATTTTATTGAACAAAAGACGCAGACACACCCTCGTTGACCATTTTATTTGTTAGAAATGTCGGTCATAGACGTAATCCTTCGAATCCGAAGCAGTCCACAGCAGGCACGGTCCTGGAAGACAAAAATAACACAAACACACAAAAAAGGGCACGCAGCCACAGGGGAGGACATGCTCGTTGTCTAGGGGTCAGGGGTAGACATGCTCGTTGTCTAGGGGGGGGGGAAATGCTAGTTGTCTAGGGGGGGGACATGCTCGTTGTCTAGGAGTCGGGGGGAGACATGCTCGTTGTCTAGGGGGGGGAATGCTCGTTGTCTGGGGGGGGGGACATGCTCGTTGTCTAGGGGGGGGGGCATGCTCGTTGTCTTGGGGGGGGACATGCTCGTTGTCTAGGGGTCAGGGGGAGACATGCTCGTTGTCTAGCAGGGGGAAATGCTCGTTGTCTAGGGGGGGAAATCCTCGTTGTCTAGGGGGGGGACATGCTCGTTGTCGCAGTAAAGGGGAGGGGTCCTATGGAGCGCAGTAAAGGGGAGGGGTCCTATGGAGCGCAGTAAAGGGGAGGGGTCCTATGGAGCGCAGTAAAGGGGAGGGGTCCTATGGAGCGCAGTAAAGGGGAGGGGTCCTATGGAGCGCAGTAAAGGGGAGGGGTCCTATGGAGCGCAGTAAAGGGGAGGGGTCCTATGGAGCGCAGTAAAGGGGAGGAGTCCTATTGAGCGCGCAGTGAAAGCCATAAAAAACACATTTGATATTTTCCTTCCCGCTTCCCAGTACAGGGCCTGGAATATTTAATACTGTCACTAGGAAGTATAATTTGTTACGCAGAAACAGGCCGCACACAGCTCTGTACGTGGAAAAATAAAAAAGTTATTGATTTTTGAAAGTGGGGAGTGAAATATGGAAACGCAAAAATTGTTCCGTCAGAGTAATGGAGCAGGCGGCCGTGTATGACCATTCTGCTCCATTACTGTCACAGAGCGATGACCTTATGTGGACCCCAACAGACCCCTCGTTTTCATGATCTATGGGGGTCACATCACTGAAACCCCCACACATCAGCAGGTTAAGCCCTGTCCTATGGATAGGGCCTAACTTGTATTTGTGGGAAAACCCCTTTAACCCCTTAACGCTCTGCGCCGTAGCTCTACGACGCAGAGAGTATAAGGAGTGTATGAAGAGGGCTCACGGGCTGAGTCTTCTTCATACAAGGTGGGGGGTTTTGCATGTTGCAGAAAACCCCCACCGCTAATAACCGCGGTCGGTCATTGTCGCCGGCAAAGTCTTTTTTACGATCGCTGTGCCCCCGAACGTCATCGGGGGCGGCGATCGTTTGCCGTGGTAGCCTCGGGTCTTCTTTTGACACGAGGCTACATGGCTTCTGCAGGTTCGTTACAATGAGCCAGAAGTATTGCAGTATATGGTAGGAGCGATCTGACCATCTAGGGTTAATGTACCGTAGATGGTCTAAGAAATAGTGGAAAAAAAAGAAAAAACAGGTTTTAAAAATAAAAAAAATTTATAAAATATTAAAAATTCTAATCACCTCCCTTTCCCTAGAACGGATATAAAACATAATAAACAGTAAAGATCACAGACACATCAGGTATCGCCGCGTCCCAAAATGCCCGATCTATCAAAATATAAAAACGGTTACGGGCGGCGGTGACCTCCGAGGCGGGAAATGGCGCCCAAATGTCCGAAATGCGACTTTTACACCTTTTTACATCACATAAAAAATGAAATTAAAAATGATCAAAATGTCGCACAGACCTCAAAATGGCAGCAATGAAAACGTCGCCTCATTTCGCCAAAAATGACCCCACCCCCAGCTCCGTGCACCGAAATATGAAAAAGTTATTAGCGTCAGAAGATGGCAAAAATTTTTTTTTTTTTTTTTTTTGCACACATGCGTTTAATTTTTGAAAATGTATTAAAACACAATAAAACCTATAAATCCGGTATCACCGCGATCGCACCGAACCAAAGAATAAAGCTGAGGTGTTATTTTGAGTGCACAGTCAAAGTCGAAAAAACTGAGCCCACAAGAACGTGACATGTGCGGTTTTTTAAAAAATTTTTTCCACATTTGGAATTTTTTGCAGCTTCGCAGTACACGGCATGTTAAAATAAATAACATTACGGGAAAGTAAAATTTGTTACGCACAAAATAAGCCCTCACACAGGTCTGTACACGGAAAAATGAAAAAGTTATGGATTTTTGAAGTTGGAGAGCGAGAAATGAGAGGAAAAACCCTGCGTCCTTAAGGGGTTAAGGGATTAAGTATATGGTACAATAAAAGCAGAATAGAAGGGCACTGGGGGGGTTAGGGATGGGGGCAGGGGGTCTATGGAGGAAAGTGTTTAACCCTTTAGCTGCTGCCTGCAGTCACTGTAGAGTACCTGTTATCACACTGCAGCAGCTGCACACACTCGGCTCTGCTTCATCAGACGAACTTCAGTGAGGAGCAGGAGGAGGTGGGGGCAGGGAGCTATTGATGTAGCAGTGCTGGAGAGTTCCTGCCTGCACGGAGGATGATCCCCTGGGGCTGCTGTGCAGGGGCAGTGCAGAGAACATGACACTCTGCACTGCTCCATCCATCCATCCATCCATGTGCCTGCAAGTGGCAGCCTGAGGACAGGGAGGGCTCTGCCTCCCAGGGGAGGGGATGGGGGAGGTGCCGGCTCTGCAGCAGACAGCCCGGGAGCTGGAGAGGAGGAGGACGCTGTACCCCGCCCCCTGGCTTCTCTGTATCCTGAGCAGGACGGGGGCGGGACTCGGGGGCGGGACTCGGGGGCGGGACAAAACGGAAAAATCCGTGAAACCGCAAAAAAACCGGGACTTTCACTTAACGGTCCGTGCAGGCGGGACAAGGGTTAAAAAACGGGACTGTCCCGCCCAAAACGGGACGGTTGGGATACTGTCACTGCCCCCCCCACATGTATATATACAGTCACTGCCCCCCCACATGTATATATACAGTCACTGCCCCCCCCCACATGTATATATACAGTCACTGCCCCCCCACATGTATATATACAGTCACTGCCCCCCCACATGTATATATACAGTCACTGCCCCCCCACATGTGTATATACAGTCACTGCCCCCCCACATGTATATATACAGTCACTGCCCCCCCACATGTATATATACAGTCACTGCCCCCCCACATGTGTATATACAGTATCTGCCCCCCCAACATGTATATATACAGTCACTGCCCCCCCCCCACATGTATATATACAGTCACTGCCCCCCACATGTATATATACAGTCACTGCCCCCCCCACATGTATATATACAGTCACTGCCCCCCCACATGTATATATACAGTCACTGCCCCCCCACATGTATATATACACTCACTGCCCCCCACATGTATATATACAGTCACTGCCCCCCCCCACATGTATATATACAGTCACTGCCCCCCCCACATGTATATATACAGTCACTGCCCCCCCCCACATGTATATATACAGTCACTGCCCCCCCACATGTATATATACAGTCACTGCCCCCCCACATGTATATATACAGTCACTGCCCCCCCCCACATGTATACATACCTCCCAACTTTTGGGCGAGAGAAAGAGGGACAAAAGCCCCTCCCCTTTTTCTAAACCACACCCATTGCCCCAGCCACAAGCATAGTCCATAGTATGATGCCCCTAACTTTGGCAACCCCCCCCCCCCCAGCCTCCTCCTGTGGTCTCCTGTCCTCCAGCTCCTGCTGTAGCCCCCTGATCTCCAGCTTCCTTATCCTGTGGTCTCCTGTCCTCCAGCCTCCTCCTGTCCTCCAGCCTCCTTATCCTGTGGCCTCCTGTCCTCCAGCCTCCTCCTGTCCTCCAGCCTCCTTATCCTGTGGCCTCCTGTCCTCCAGCCTCCTCCTGTCCTCCAGCCTCCTTATCCTGTGGCCTCCTGTCCTCCAGCCTCCTTATCCTGTGGCCTCCTGTCCTCCAGCCTCCTTATCCTGTAGCCTCCTGTCCTCCAGACCCTCCTGTAGCACCCTGCCCATCAGCCTCCTTATCCTGTGGTCTCCTGTCCTCCAGCCTCCTCCTGTCCTCCAGCCTCCTTATCCTGTGGCCTCCTGTCCTCCAGCCTCCTTATCCTGTGGCCTCCTGTCCTCCAGCCTCCTCCTGTCCTCCAGCCTCCTTATCCTGTGGCCTCCTGTCCTCCAGCCTCCTTATCCTGTGGCCTCCTGTCCTCCAGCCTCCTTATCCTGTGGCCTCCTGTCCTCCAGCCTCCTTCTCCCTTCCCCCAGCCACCTCCTCCCATCCTCCAGCCTCCTCCTGTTCTCCAGCCCCTCTGTACTTTATTCTCCTCCTGTTCTCCAGTCTCCTCCTGCTGTCCCTCAGCTTCCTCTTATCCTTCAGCCCACACTGTCCTCTATCCTCCTCCTCCTTCAGCGACCTTATCCTGTTCCCCAGCCTCCACCTCCAGCATCCTCCTCCTGTGCTCCCTTCTTTCCACCAGCCCCCCTGTCCTCTATCCTTCTCCTGTCCCACAGCCTCCTCCTGTAGCCCCCTGTCCTCCAGCCTCTTCATCCTGTAGCCCCTTGTCCTCCAGCCTCCTCAGCTTGTGGCCCCCTGTCCTCCAGCCTCTTCACCCTGTGGCCTCCTGTCCCCCAGCCTCCTCACCCTGTGCCCTCCTGTCCCCCAGCCTTCTCACCCTGTGCCCTCCTGCCTCCTCCTGTCCTCCAGCCTCCTCATCCTGTGGCCTCCTGTCCTCCAGCCTCCTGCTCCCGTCCTCAGCCCCTCTGTCATCTATCCTTCTCCTGCCCCCCAGCATCCTGTCCTCCAGCCTCCTTCTCCCGTCCTCCAGCATCCTGCTCCTGTCCTCCAGCCCCTCCGTCCTCTATCCTCATCCTGTCATCCAGCCTGCTCCTGTCCGAAGCCTCATCCTCCTGTCACACAACCTCATCCTCCTGTCCCCCAGCATCCTCCTATCCTCCATCCCTCCTCCTCCTGTCCTCCAGCCTCATCCTATTGTCCCCCAGCATCCTCCAGCCTCATCCTATTGTCCCCCAGCATCCTCCAGCCTCATCCTATTGTCCCCCAGCATCCTCCAGCCTCATCCTATTGTCCCCCAGCATCCTCCAGCCTCATCCTATTGTCCCCCAGCATCCTCCAGCCTCATCCTATTGTCCCCCAGCATCCTCCAGCCTCATCCTATTGTCCCCCAGCATCCTCCAGCCTCATCCTATTGTCCCCCAGCATCCTCCAGCCTCATCCTATTGTCCCCCAGCATCCTCCAGCCTCATCCTATTGTCCCCCAGCCTCATCCTCCTAACCTCTTGCCTCCTCCTGTCCTCCCACCTCCTCCTATAGTCCTTTACACATTTACTCCTCCTTGGCCGCACCAATTTGGGGTGTTAGCTGCAATACTTACCCCTGCTGTATGGAGAAAGCTCTGTCTGTGACCCCTCTCCATACCCCCCTTGCCTCCTGCTGACGTACTGTTACTCCAGTCAGTGGCAATGGGTTAATAGCTTATCTCCATAACAACCCCTTCAGGTTACACATACCTACACATATAAATACACTCTAGTCACACATAGACACATGTACTCCACCATACACTGACATGTTACACTATGACATAAGTGGCAGTCACCTATTCAGTTATTTATTGGTGTCTCCTGTGGAGCCCTCAGTCAACAGAGGGTTAAATGTGGGGGAAGAGAGGACACAGCACGGAGCAGATTACTTCTTACTTGTGAGGCTGCTCCCACCTGCAGCCTTGGTGTCAGGCATCTCTCCCTCTGTCCTCTCTGTGACCCGACAACTGAACGGAGCTGCAGAGGAGACGTCTCACACTGTGCCCCATATCAGCTCATCTCCTGCTGCTGTGACCCGGGAGATTGTGTCTCTGTCATCCCCCGGCAGAGACTGACACTGGGGGCGGAGCCTGCACTGAGGAGGCAGAAGACTCCGCTCTGCCAGGTAGTACACCCTGCAGCTCCTGCCTCGTGTTCTCCGCTCTGCATTGTGTCGGAACCACAAGCCAATTGGTCCGGGACAATGCAGAACTTATCGGGACATTTTCTTATCTATCCGGGGCAGCGGGGCAGGTCTGAAAAACCGTGACTGTCCCGTCAAAAGCGGGACGGTTGGGAGCTATGTGTATATATACAGTCACTGCCCCCCCACATGTATATATACAGTCACTGCCCCCCCACATGTGTATATACAGTATCTGCCCCCCCAACATGTATATATACAGTCACTGCCCCCCCCCACATGTATATATACAGTCACTGCCCCCCCCCACATGTATATATACAGTCACTGCCCCCCCCACATGTATATATACAGTCACTGCCCCCCCCCACATGTATATATACAGTCACTGCCCCCCCACATGTATATATACACTCACTGCCCCCCCCCACATGTATATATACAGTCACTGCCCCCCCCACATGTATATATACAGTCACTGCCCCCCCCACATGTATATATACACTCACTGCCCCCCCACATGTGTATATACAGTCACTGCCCCCCCCACATGTATATATACACTCACTGCCCCCCCCACATGTATATATACACTCACTGCCCCCCCACATGTATATATACAGTCACTGCCCCCCACATGTATATATACAGTCACTGCCCCCCCACATGTATATATACACTCACTGCCCCCCCCACATGTATATATACAGTCACTGCCCCCCCCCCACATGTATATATACAGTCACTGCCCCCCCACATGTATATATACACTCACTGCCCCCCCACATGTATATATACACTCACTGCCCCCCCACATGTATATATACACTCACTGCCCCCCCCCACATGTATATATACAGTCACTGTCCCCCCACATGTATATATACACTCACTGCCCCCCCACATGTATATATACACTCACTGCCCCCCCACATGTATATATACAGTCACTGCCCCCCCCACATGTATATATACAGTCACTGCCCCCCCACATGTATATATACAGTCACTGCCCCCCCACATGTATATATACAGTCACTGCCCCCCCCACATGTATATATACAGTCACTGCCCCCACATGTATATATACACTCACTGCCCCCCACATGTATATATACACTCACTGCCCCCCCACATGTATATATACACTCACTGCCCCCCACATGTATATATACACTCACTGCCCCCCACATTTATATATACACTCACTGCCCCCCACATGTATATATACAGTCACTGCCCCCCACATGTATATATACAGTCACTGCCCCCCCACATGTATATATACACTCACTGCCCCCCACATTTATATATACACTCACTGCCCCCCACAAGTATATATACAGTC